>NW_011889409.1:316277-317655 GCF_000151845.1 Pteropus vampyrus
ATCCTTCCCCAACCCACTAGTAACCA
Organism: Pteropus vampyrus; assembly: GCF_000151845.1. Taxonomy (NCBI): domain Eukaryota; kingdom Metazoa; phylum Chordata; class Mammalia; order Chiroptera; family Pteropodidae; genus Pteropus; species Pteropus vampyrus. The sequence continues at coordinate 316,304 of NW_011889409.1, forward strand.
CTAGTCTATAGTCCATGTCCATGAATCTCTGTCCTGCTCATTTGTTGCGTTTAGGTTTATATCCCACATATAAGTGATTTCATGTGATTTTCAACTTTTTCTGTCTGGCTTATTTCGCTTAGTATTATTATCTCGAGGTTCATCCATGTTGATGCAAATGTCAGTATTTCATCTCTTCTTATGGCTGAGTAATATTCCATTGTATATATGGACCACAGCTTCTTTAGCCAATCATCTATTGTAGGACACTTTGATTGCTTCCATATCCTGGCCACTGTGAATAATGCTGCTATGAACATCAGTGTGCAAATATCTTTTCTGATATGGGTTTTTGAGGCTTTGAGGTAAATACCCAGTCAAGGGATTGCTAGATCATATGGTAGATCAATTAGTTTTTTGAGGAATCTCCATACCGTTTTCCATAGTGGCTGTACCAATTCGCAGTTCCACAAGCAGTGTATAAGGGTTCCTTTTTCTTTGCATCCTCTCCAACATTTGTTATTACTTGTCCTGTTGATTATAGTCATTCTAACAGGTGTGAGATGGTATCTCATGTGGTTTTGATTTGCATTTCCCTTAATATGTTGTGATGTTGGGCATCTTTTCATATATTTGTTGTCCTCTAGGGAAAAGTGTCTGTTCAGGTCTTCTGCTCATTTTTTGATTGGATCATTTGTTTTTTTGTCGTTATTGAGTTGTACGAGTTCTTTGTATATTTTGGATATTAGGCTCTTATCAGAGGCGTGGCTTGCAAATATATTTTCCATTTGGATGGTTGACGATTTCTTTTGCTGAGCAGAAGCTTTTTAGTTTGATGTAGTCCCATTGATTTATTTTAGCTTTTATTTCCCTTGCTTTTGAGGTCAAATTCATAAAATCCTCTTTAAGTCCAAGATCCTTGAGTTTACTTCCTATGTTTTCTTCTATGCATTTTATTGTCTCAGTTCTTATATTTAGGTCCCTAGTCCATTTTGAGTTAATTTTGGTGTGTGGTGATAGGCACCAGTCTAGTTTCATTCTTTTGCAGGTAGCTTTCCAGTTTTCCCAGGACCATTTATTGAAGAAGCTTTCCTTTCCCCATTTTGGCTTTTTTTTAATCAAAAATTATTTGCCCATATAAATATGGATTTACTTCTGGACTCTTGATTCTTTTCCACGGGTCCATGTGTCTGTTTTTCTGGCAATACCATATGTTTTGATTACTGTCGCTTTGTAGTAGAATTTGAAGTTGGGCAAAGTGATGCCTCCAGCCTCATTCTTTTTTCTCATTATGGCTTTGGCAATTTAGAGTCTTTTGTGCTTCCATACAAATCTGATGATTTTTTGTTCTATTTCTTTTTAAAAAGCTGATG
>NW_011889409.1:317705-367267 GCF_000151845.1 Pteropus vampyrus
ATAAAACAATTTCGATATCAATCAGTATATCTTTTTTCTTTTCTAAAGTTTTAATGATTATTCCCACTGCCACTAGAGTCATTAATAATAATACAAAAGAGCATATGATAACACAATGTACATAAGATCTAAATTTGATCAAATTCTATTCTTTTAAAGATGAAATTCCATCATTATTCTAGAGTCTTCACTATGTCTTTCAGATTTTTAAGGCACCTGATAGCAAAGTTTGCTTCTTTCAATGTCTCTGATTCCAGTCCTGCTAATCCTGTTTACAGCATCATTTGACATTTTTTACATTGAATAGAGGAAACAATATACCATATGGTGAGGTTATTTTAAATGTCAAATTAAGCATGTTTCTAGAGCCATGAATAATCCCAAAGCATGTATTATTTAAAGGCTTCCTTCAAATGCTGACCTTTTATTCATTGTATATACAATACCTATCATCTATTACTTTTCCTCTGTATGCTAGATGTTTTACATATATTATTTCTAATCATTGAAGGAGAGTAAAATATGCTACCTCAAAATAGGCTGCTTTGATTATTTTGAATTCAAATTACTCAAGAAACAACCAGTACAAGAAGGATACACTGGCCTCTTTTGTCCCTTGAAAGGAGGAAATAAATCTCCTCTGTGAAACTTACCCTCTTCTGTACCAGGAGGGTAAAGGCCATCTCTAACACCAGATATAGGAAGTTTAGGGCCAAGAAACTGGATAGACAAATTTTGTTACTTTTTTGCTAATTTGCTACCCAAAGACCAAATGCCTTTGTCTTGTCAATTCTTTACAGATTTATTGCTTCCTTATCTAAGAGGTGTAAAACCTGCCTACCTTGGTCACTTCTTTTAGTCTTATATTTTTGTAGGCTCTTATATATATGAAACTAAATTTATTTTTTTCCTTTCAAAGGAAAAAACATGGAAAGACTGCATCCTTTCCATGTTGGATGGTCCCTTAGTGGGACAGCACAGTGAAGAAAAATGGGTTGTGTATAAGTTCTGAGTATTGTAGGGCTCATGAATTTAGAGTGAGAATTAGAAATTATATATAAAAATACTCTATAAACATAATCCTTTCTTCATAATTTCATTCACAATTAGTTTTACTTTACCCACTCTTTTAAATCAAAATAACATGCACAAATGGGGATTCTTCTTTTCTGCTTACAAAACATAATCAAAATATTGCAAATCATATTTGATTTTTGATATACTGAAGACAATGTATCTTCCATTTCTTCTGTGTTTTCATGGCTACCATTACAACTAATCTTCCTTATCATATGCACATTTTAAATATTGATTTTTTTAAAGGAATAATTTTTCAGTCTTTAGTAACTATTAACATAACAAAATGGCTTTCGCTTCTCCATTTCATTGTCACTGCTGCATCTGTGTATTCTCTTTGGATATGAGCCAACTGCCTAAGTATGTATATATACAAAATCAGATGGTCTAAAGACCATAGTGGTTTATATTAATTTATGAAGAAAAAATAAGATGAATAATTTCAGAATTATTATTTTTATTGTTACATTGTATTATAATTTATTAATTCACCACACATTTAGGAAACTGATAATATGCAGAAATAAAATATCTTGGTTAAGTAAAATATCTGTACCAAAATGTTACAAATACATATGTGTATATGTATGTGCATGTGTATACATATTTACATTATATAATAATAATAATTAAAGTTACATAACAAAGCAGAAGTAACTCCTTTATCTCTTTTATTGCATTTGAATGTCACTGAGAGAAATCATCTTGCCTGTAACCTTGAACTCCTTCACTAAAGTCTGACAAAAGCTTTGTTACACACATTAATATAAAAAGATTTAAATAAATAAGTCTTGATTTTCTTAGTGATTATAGGTCCTGAAAACGTAAGATATTTTAAGACCGACCTCTCACAATGAGATCCATTTGGTTTAATGTTAAACAAGGAAACTCAATCACAGATTAGTACAGAAAGTGTGAATGCTATACTCTGGTCTTTCTTGATATTTTTCCTTTTTTCTCCCTAAGCAATATATGTGTGAGGGTAATTTTTTCTAAACTTCAAAAAATAAAATTTGGAGCTCATATGAGAAAAATGATAGTCACCTATATAATAGAATAGAATATAAATAATTAGCACTTCATAATATTCTGAAAAATTGCTTTATACCTCCAAAATATCTATATTTAGATATTAATTTACTTGTTTATTTATTATAATTTCTAGTGCCATCTGTAGACTCACAAATGTAAGCTAAATTCATTTTTTGGAAAAAAGTATGAATTTTTATTTAAAATATTTTGTTTTTAAAAAAAGCGAGGATTTTTAGAGTAAGAAATGTGCTTTAGTCAGTCATTGATAACTCAGCATCTCAAATGCTTTAGGTTCAAAGTTTATTTATTTATACTTTTTTAAAAATTTTATTTTATTAGTTTCAAGTATAGAGTACATTGGTTAGACATTTATATAGTTTATAAAATGATCCCCCTTTGCTCTTTCTCTCCTCTAGCTCTCCACCTAGTCAGTGCATTAATGCTAACTGCATTCCCTATTTTGCAATTGACTTATTTTGATTGTGATGCCTGAGCAAGTTTCTTTCTTCCAGTCTCCTCCCTTGAAAAACAAGAAAAATAACATTGACCTCATGAAGTTCTTAGACTGAGAAGCCAATGAAAGTAGTAGCTATACGTAACTGTAAGGCCAAGAAAATCTCTTGATCTAAAGTGTTTAAGATCAGAACATCTGGGTCATGATCTGGATGATGTGTTAATGTCAAACCACCATGGGATATAATCAAAGACTTTTTTCTAACCTCATAGAATTCTTCTATGAACTGTGGAGAGGAGGGTATGACCTGTTTAAACAACCTGTACAAATACAAGAAATGATAATGACATTTTTGTATTACAGGGAAATTTTACTAAGCCTTGGCCACACCTTCCATTTAGAGTAATTATTAATTCATGCCCCTCACCTAATGTATATGGCCCCTTTTAACTGTAACAGAAAAATAGAAGAGTGGTTTGTTTTTTCTGTTACAGTTAATTGCCTAATATCTTTCCTTTCAGATCAGTATCATAATTGATTTATCTTACATTACTAATAATCAGTTAATGTTGTGAGGTGTATGTGGAGACCACAAAGAATAAAGGCAATTAAGATATTGTGGGAATTATCAGCTAATAAAAAACTATTTTATGAACGTTTTCTTTGGCACTGTTATAAATTGTCCTTACTTTTTAAGAGAATAAGGGAAAATGACATAATTTTAAAGCAGGGTAGCCACACCTATTTAAGAAATAAACAGAAATAAAACAGAAATAATATCTAAAATAAAAACAATAATAACTAAATGAAATTATTATAAATAAATGATCCTGTCTTTTTTACTTCCCTAGCTTCGAGTTACTGTCCTTGGACAATTTGCTTTCCCTTCACTTTGTAAAGCATTTTGTGAGCGTTGTATTAGATAATCTCTCATCTAATAAATTACCTAATATATGTTATAAAGATTATATATGAAAATTATTTTAGGTGATATTTTATAATAGGTAATATAGAAAAGTGATTAACATGGATTTAGAATATTATAAGCACTCAATAAATGGTAGCCCAAAAATTTTTTAAATCTACATGTGTTTCATTAAAGAGCTGGGGAAGAAATGAGCTCAAAGAAATTAAATAAAGGACAGATACACTAAAAAATATACTACCTGGAGTAAAATGTTTGACCTAAGAAACTCTATCATGTTAATTCTATGGCATCGATTGACTCAAGACACGTACATTTTCAACTTTGTTTCTGTTCCTGGAATTCACTGCCTCTATATACCTTAGCATTTTCACCCCAGCTTGTATAATATCTCTTTTTTCCTTAATTACTTCTTCCATTAACAATCTAGCCCTATTTGTACAACTCTTCCTAAGCAGCTTAAATACACTGGCCATTACCTTTGCTTCTCAGACCATTACCAACTCTTGGTTTTTACACAACTACAACCCAGTCTTTCCCTAATGTGGCAGCATATTATATTATGGTTTAGAACCTTACTCGAGGTTTCACTTAGCCATAGTCTGGTCTAGTTGAACTTGAACTTCCTGAGTCCAACTCCTACTCTAAATTAGCAATAATTTCCAGGCATGCTCTCTTGAACAATCTCTTCTTCACTATTGCTATCTCTTTACAAAAATGAATAGTGGTTCAAGTCAGTAAACTAGTGTTTTCCATACTGTATTTTACTGAACATTGGCTCTGGAAAAATATTCAATACTCCTCTTCCTAAAGGGACTCCTGCGGACAAATTGTTTTTAAAACCCCTAGACTATTATCATTCCTCTTGGAAATTGACATAATACTGTGGTGTGCCAAAAAAAGTCCTAGAGAAGTCTTCCAGCAAAGACGCCTGATTAACTATGACTGATAGAAGACTATGACACACAATAAATTTAACAGTACCCTCTTTTAGCTCTACATTAAAATATATTCCACCTATTTTCCTTTAATGTCATACCTCATAAAGAAAACAAATTAGGGCTGAATACTTTGCTTCTTCTGGAATAATATACATGGAAGTAGCTTTTTTTTTTCTTTTCTTGGTAATTAACCAATATCAGAGTCACAAATGGCCTCCTACCGAATTCAGTTAGAGCCTCAAGGGCCACATGCCCTATTATAGTAGAATGAGAGAAATTCTAACTGAAAGAATAACTTTGTTCCATAAAATTATATAATTCTAGGAGGATAGGCTTTCCTAAAAGGATCAAACCCTGGTAAAAACACAGATTTGTTCAGGAAATCTCAAATAGCTTGACTTCCTTTGGAAATTATGTCTGTTGCCTCTGATGCTCACCTAATTTTTTCCTGCTTACTCTCTACTTCACACCCAATGGTAGGCATTTAAAACATTTTTTTTTTCTTTTTACATTCTATATCTAATCTCATTCCATCCTTTTTGGGCGTGTATATATTTTCTAATGGATTCCTACTTATATTCATCTAACTAAACTTCAGCCCAACTTTTCATGAGTCCTTACATGATTTTGATACTAATTACTTGAATCAACCCTGGTCACACTTTGCTAGAAAGTTATGGTTGCTTTCTTCCTTCTAGTGTATATATATTATTGGCTCAAACCCTGACAACTCCTGCATCTATGTAAGACATGGGGTCTATTTATACCATTAACTCATTTTAGTTCATCCCACTTTTAAAAATAGTAAATATTTAGGTAGGCATCTCAGAAATAAAGATGTCGCATGGTTCTCATCTTCTTTTTGTCTTGTCTTTGGTTAAAAAATCAAAATACTGCCTTTGGCTTTCTGTCTAGCAAAAAAATAGAGGGCTTGAGAAATATGCAGATATTGTGAAAGTTGTTTGCATTTCACTGAATTTTTTTTTTTAGCTGAAAGGCATCAAATCTATAAAATATGATGAAATCATATGCTCATTGTTTCAAAGGAGACCAGCTGCTTCGGGGAATATTGGGAAATTTATTAATTCTACCATTATCTCTCATTAAGGCTAGATATCTCCAAACTGACATCATAAATAAAATGTACCTCAGTAGGAAAAGCACACTAGTAGAATTTGTACTGACATTCTATTTGATGTATTTCCATTATTGCTTTTTATGGTAGAGAAAGTATTGTACTATCTGAAATTTTTAAGCAAAAAAAATTGCAATTTAATCATGGGGAAAGGTTTATAGCATAGCTGTAGTTTGGAAATGCCATAGAGGAATGAGTCTTGGCAAAGATGAATGCTTACTGCTATGGGCCATATGTGCATTTAATTGAGTTTGTGACTTTCCAGGCAAGATGCCAAAAGGATAGTCTACCGTCTGGTAAGAGAGGTGATGTGTTTTGTCTTTTTGTTCTCACCAATTTTAGATGCACAAGAAGACTCAGATTTGTTCTTTGGAAGACTTCTATTCAAGTACAAAATCAAGTTAAATGAGCAGAACAATCAAATAACAATGCATTTAAGTGTTTAATTTGGTTTAAACTCATGTCCACCTACCCAGGGGGTTTAAAAGTCATGAGAAATTCTTGCACAAATATTTAATCCCAAGTATAAAATTTAAAATAGATAACAGAAAGGAGAAATTTAATCTAACCACCTGTGTCCCACTATTTAAAACAAAACAAGCAGAAAAGGCAAAATAAATAACTACAATGACAAAACAACAAGTAGAAGGAGATTTCAGAATCTTTATCAAATTTAACAAGATTTCAACAGTGCAATTTATTGCATTATACTTTCTTATATAACTAAAAGTTAAGACAAATTGTCTAAAAACATTGATTAAGATAAAACATTTTTACATCTTTATTGAGGCTTAAATGATACACAATAGACCGTACGTATTTAAAAAGTATTATTTGATAAATATGAACATCCACACAATGAGGATAATGAATATATCTATTAATCCTGGAAGTTACTTTATGCCCATTGGAAATTTCTTCTTCCTGTTTCTTCTCAGCGCCACCCCTAGGCAATCACTGATTTGCTTTCTGCCACTCTAGTTTAGTTGTTTTTTCTCTAGAATTTTATATAAATGTTTTCCTATAGTAGGCTCTCTTTTGCCTGACTTCTTTTATACAGGATAGTCATTTTGGGAATGATCAATGAGAAAAATTTAATCTTATTTTATCGTTGAGTAATATTTCAATGTCTATTATAGCACAATTTTTATGTACTCGCCTGTTCTTAGACATGTGTGTTGTTTACAGTTTTTGACTATTACAAATAAAACTGCTAAGAAAAATTATATACAAGTCTTTTTATCAGTGATTGCTTTCATTTTGCGGGGGGAGGAAATCCCTTGAGTTATATGGCTAGGTCATAGAGTAGATAATATGCTTAACTATTTAAGAAATTACCAAACTTTTGTTTTTCCAAAGCGGTGTACCATTTTTTCATTTCTGACAGTAATGTATGAGAGTTTCCAGTTGCTCCAAATCCTCATCAGCTCTTGGTATGTTCAGTCGTTAATTTTAGTCATGCTATAGATTGCGTAGTATCAGTTTATGATTTTAATGTGCATTTCCCTATAATCAGTGATGTTGAACATGTTTTAATGTGCTCTTTGCCAAATCTGTATCTCTTGTGGCATGCATGTTGTCTAATTATTGATTTTTTAAATGTAATTTTTGCTTTTGCTGTCATATTTAAGGTATCATTGCCTTACCCAAAGTCATTAATAATTTTTTCCTGTTTTGTTCAAGGTTCAGAGTTTTAGCTGTTATATTAGATCTATAATACATTGTCAATTATGTTTTTATATTTGGTATGAAATCAAAATTGAGATTCATTTGTGTTTGCCTATGAATACTCATATGTTCTAGTATCATTTGTTGAAAAGTTTATTTTTCTTCCATTGAATTGCCATGTAACATTTGTCAAAAATCAAGTGACCATATATTTGTGGGTCTATTTCATGATTTCCTATCCAGTTCCAGTGATCTATTAGTCATAGTTTACATCAATGCCAAAATATTTTGTTTACCATGGATTTATAATTCTTAAAATCAGGTAGTGTATGTTCTCAAATTTTATTTAATGTTTTCGAAGTTGTTTGGCTATTCTAGTTCCTTTGCATTTTTATTATATTTCAGAATCAGCTTGTCAATTCTTAAAAAAAAAAAGTCTGCTCAGATTTTAATGAAGATTATATTGGATCTACAGATAAATTTGGAAGTATTGGTGAACTTATTGAGCAACTAGAATATCCACATATTCTAGTGAAAATACAAAATGAGACAGTTACTTTGGAAATAATTTAACTATATTTTATAAATTTAAACATACACTTACCATTGACCTGACAACCCAACTCTGAGTGTTTAGCCAAGAGAAATGGAAGTATATGTTCAAACCAATACTTTTATTTGAATATTCATAAAAGTCATAAAATGGAAACAGGTCCAAATTTCTATCAGCTAATGAATGTATAGATATATTCATTAGTGAAATACTAGTCAGCCATAAAAAAGAACAAACTATTGATACAGGCAACAATATGGATGAATCTAAAAGAAATATGCCAAGTGAAGGAAACCAGACACAAAAGACTATATTTTGTATATGTTTAATTCTATTCATATGAAATTCTAGAACAGATAAAACAATAATGACAGAAAACAGATTAGTAGTTATTAGGGGCTGGAGTGGCAGGGAGAGAATTTGTTGCAAATGCAAATTCAGGAACTTTTTAGGGTTATAGAAGTGTTCTATAACATGATTATGATAGTGGTTACATGATTTGTATTTTTCTCAAAATTCCTGTAATTGTACACTTATAATTACTAGATTTTATTGTATATAAATTACGACTCGAAAAAAAAAAAGCTGACAAAATGTGCAAGACTGCAAACATCTTGAGATCTCAAGATATAATCAAAGTTGAGAAAATTCCATGTAATTCTACCCTGACAATTTAAGGTACATTACTTTTTGATAGTATATTTACTATGTATAGCATATTAGCTCTTTAACATAATTCAATCACTAAAGAAGAAAATTCACTTACCAATTAAAATTTCAAGAGAAATTTAGGTAACTAAGAAGCATTAATACAACCTATAATCTGGAACAAATATAATGTCAAGAAGAAATTCTGTCACAACCAAAATTTTTTCAATGAAGATTTATAATTAAAAAATGTTCATATTATTCCTAAAATAGTCTTTTTCTCTGATCTTGATGCCTAAAGACATGACATCTTCAACTTAAAGTGGTCAAACCTAATTCGAGTTGACTCAAGTGAAGTCTAATGTCTAAGTATATTCCCTTTCTGCAACTCTTTTTTTCTCCCTGTTATTATGAAAATGTTCTTCAATTTAAGAATGCTTAACATTCAGAGTGTTGTCATATAGCCTTTATTATGTAGCATCAACATTTGGTAACGATTCCAAAAATACTTTTGAGATGTTTACTTTGAGTTTTGCATTAAATGTTGTACATCAAAGGACCATATGGTCAGGCATTTTATAACTTTTTTCAACTGGTATTATGGCAAAACTACTACACTGAATGTAACTGAGAATATATAAAGTCTCACTAAAATTTAAATGTTCAAACAAGAGACACATTGAGTAAGTGAGAATGTCAGAATACAATAAAAGCCCTTTAATTTATGAGCTGCCAGAGGCAAACACACTTTAAATTTAGTGTAAATCGAGAAAAAAATGTTGCTTTTTGTGCGAGAAAGATACAATCAAAGAAAAATAGAAGTTTTCTTGTTAGCACAAAGGCAGAATTAACATTTAAAGTCTCAATATCTCCTGTAGGTCATAGATGAGTACACTATTTTTTCCCTTTTATTCTCAATTTTCAATCTGTAAAAGATAAATAGGTAGAGCCTAATTCTAAGGCTCGCTATGTTCTAGAATCTATTGACATGGTGTGCTTCAAAGGTTTTTTTGGGGGGGGATTGTTCGATGACAATAATTATTTTTAAGGGACATCACTAATGAAACAGTACTCATAGAGTTGACACAGCATGGTGACATGGATAGAAAATCATACAGAGAAAATGGCAAAAAGAAAAGAAATTTTTAATCTTATACCGCTAGTGACAGGAAAACAAATGAATAGAGAAAACATTACACATGGATAGAAGAAGGAATTGCTGAAACTACTATTGCAGTATCACATCTACTATCTAAGGAAATTTTGAAAAAATTCTGACTAATATTCAAATACTTTCTGAAATCCAATTATTGAATATAATATATGTAATCTATATAATATCAAATGTTATATATATGAACATTTTGGCACACTGACATCAGATAAATTTGTCTATCTACTTAACAGTTATTTCTTGACCCTTGTTACCTGCTTAGTAGAAATGGAGCACAGAGAATAGAGTTCTTAAATTCTGGCTTGAGCAACCAGTTAGATGGATTGGGAAGCAAAGGTAGACAATATCAGAAAGGAGATTTATGGCACAGGAAACAGCTTATGCATTGATAAAATTATTAGAGTATAGTCATTGCGTAAACAGTTTCGTGTGACCAAAGCATAAAATTTTCATGTGTGGAAGGGTGGTGCACTCCTAGAAACTATTAGAAACTGGACTGGTAAACTAACATAAGTCAGATAGTTAAAGGCCTATTATGCAAGCTAGGGGTTGGAGGGGTAGGGTAGGGATGGTTGTTAATAGAAAAAAAGGTCACTGTCAAATTTTTATCAAAGATACACTGTGATCAGATCAGCATTCATGAAAGATCACTTGATATCTAAAACTACTCTGACTTTCATTATTGTAGAGTTCTTTGAGAGACAATGACCATCTCTTTGTAAGCTAACACATCTATCTGGAGAACACATTTAATATTCAATAGATGCTTATGACAGATCATTTTTTCTTCTCTGAGCCTTGCAGACAGAAGAGAAATATTTTATTGTTTCAATTAAATAGTAGCATAATCATTTTCACATATAAAATATTTGAAAGCAGAGATTATTTTGCTCATCTTTATATCTATAATAGTAATTCTCCAAAATAGTTGAAGATTATGTTCAACTGAACCAAAAGGAATGACTGGTAATGAAGAGCATGAAAACAGACTTGGTGTAGGAGTTCAGTTGGAATAAGCAGAAACAGTAAAACACTTGGCAAAGAACAGGATTTGATAAATGACTATTATTCTGATGAAAAATTTTGATGGTAGGTACCAGTTTTTGGCATCTTAAAAAGCATATCAGCTTTCTGTCCTCTATTCTATTATGTTAGATTGACCATAAGATTTGAGAAGATAAAAATGTAATGCTTATACCTCCAAAGTCTAATTCCAAAGAATGTCATAATTACTTTTACATTAACAAAATATTAACTGGCTGAAAGCAGAAATAAATGAATTATTGAATACTTCTGAAAAAATTAAGTGCTGTTAACTATTAAATGGAAAGAGTGATCCATTGATATGACCAAAACAACCAATGAAGAGTGAATCATGTAAACAGTTATATACAGTAGAAAGAATAGATAGGTTAAAACAAATCATGTTTTTCTAAACTAAGGCTGCAAGAGGAGTTTAACCAAGAATGGTAGTTATTTGGTAATTCCAACTTTACTATATTTTCTCTTTTAAAAAGCAAATTATTATGACCTGTTTGTCAAAAGGCATACTGCAAGGCATAATATTATTCTGCATTTGAATGATACCTCAGAAAACATTCTTGAACAACTACAAGTGCTGGGAATTTCTTTGTGTGTGAGTTTTGTTTGTTTGTTTGTTTGTTTGTTAAACAAAGCTTATTATATCACAGTTCTGTTGAACAAAAGACCGGGCAGACTCTGATAGATTCTCTGTTTAAGGTCACACAAGGCGAATGTCTTGTCAGATTGGCCTCTTCTCTGGAAGCTTTGGAGTGCAACCAGACTCTTTTGATTGTTGGCAATACCCAGCTCCTTATGTTTGTAGAATTGAGATCTCCATTCTCTTGCTGGCTGTCGGTCAGGAATCATTCGCAACTCCTATAGGCCAGTCTCCAGTTCTGACATGTAGTTCTTTCGTCTTCAAGCCAGCAGTGCTGCATTGATTTATCTTGTGCTTTGAACACATCTAACTTCACCTACTGGGGTCAGTTGGAGAAAACTTTTAGATTACCAGTTTATTATAAAGCCTGTAACTCAGGAATAGCCAGATAGAAGAGATGCATAGTGCAAGGTATGTGGGAAGGAGTGAGGAACTTTTATGACCTCTGATTAGGCCATTCTCCCAAAATTTGCAGAGTCTCCTGGGGCTTTCTTTTAAAAAGAAATTAAAAATAAAAAAAGTGCATTCTGGAAATTCAAAGGCTAATGAAAAAAATAACACATTAACAATTATACTGTGGCAAATGGTATAACAGAAGCACAGCATTATCAAATACTATGTACACAAATGAGAAAACAAATAAAATTTTTTTCTGGCCAGGTAAGGGAAGAATGAAAATTGAAGTAGCTCCTGACTTGGAAATTGTTGTGGGAAAAGAACAAATGGGTAAGTAGTTTATTTTTGCTATATGGGTAGTAGTTTATTTTTGAAAATTCTTTCATTATAGTAGAAGCTATATATTCAATTAAAAATATAGGAAAAGAAATGATGATGATGAAAACTAAATATCACATAGTATGAGGCATAAAGTTCAAAGTATAATCAGATTCTCTATCCATTTGTACTTGGTAGTTATTTTTGGAAAATCTGTCACCTTCAGAATGTAGTAATTCAAAAAATAAGTATTGAGCTCAGCATGCACCAGGCACACCTCCTATACACCAGGCACTTCCTCTAAGAGCTAGTCTAGAGGCACAGAGGTGAAAAACGTCTTTGCTGTCAGAATGGCATTCTAGTGAGGGATACAAATAATACATGAGATGAGATTTCCTCAGACAAGTGAAAGATGAGCAGGAGTCTATTCTGTGACCACTGGAGCAACTGGGCTTGTCTATGAGGATTCCCTGGACAAAAAAAAAAAAAAAAAAGATATCTTGAGAGTTTTAAGACCTTGACATGTGTAGGAAAAAAAAAGTCATATTATTTTCTGGGTATAGAAAATTTCCAGTGACTTTTCAAGAAAACTGTACTTTTGTTTTAGGAAAAGTCATTTTGAATATACCTTTTATTTATATAAGCAACTCCCCATATTTCTAGAAAACAAAACCAATGCCGGAACCTTTATCTTAACACTATTATTGCAGGTAAAGCTCAATGTCATGTGTAATTTTTAACTAAAGCTATGTCTGCAAACCTGTTGCCCTTCAGAAGAAATGATTTTTGGCCTGGTAAGAACTTAGTGTTCATTGAACTGTAAACTGATTTTATACTTGTAGCCTTGTGTATATTGGTTTTCAAATATTTGTGGACAAAACTGATAAGGGGGAGCAGTATATAACATCCCACAATGTGCCACTTTGGCATGTGGATTATTTCAGGGTGAAGGCAGTCAGGCCCAGCAGACTCAGGAAGAGCTTTTTATGTTCCCCTTAACTCCTTAAAAGAATTTAGATAGGGGCCTGTGCCAGGAAAAGAGCTAATATCAAAGATAACTTTTTATATCAGAATTTTCTGCATAGCATGGCAAACATTTGTTTATCAAACATCTGCTTTCTCTTCTTCCTGTGAATTGTATCCCCTTTGAAGCTCCAGACCATACATCCTTCTCCTTAGCTCACTACGGTATATACTCCTCAATTACCTGTCAAGGAGTTTCATATTTTTAGGTATAAAATTTGGTTTTCTCCTATTAATCTGTCTTATGTCAATGTAATTAGTAAACCAGCTAAAGAACCTAGAAGGGAAGAAGGGAACAGTTTTGGGCCCTTACACTGATACTGCAGGAAAAATCTATAGGTATGAGTTTCATGCCACACAAGATAGACAGTGAATCAGATTTAAAAATAATTTACATATGTTATTATTCAAATGAATGACTTAGGTATGCCACTCTTGGATTATTGTGTTCCAGCCGATAGGGCTATGGTGGTCATAGGATGGTTCCACATTTTTTTGGGAGAGAATATAGAATTTTCTCTAAATGGTAAGGAATTTAGAAGTGTCCTAAGAAGACTTTGTTGGAAATAAAATAAACTATGAGATATGAGTCTGAAACTGGGACCTCTCTGTAACTCATGACAATTTAACTTTTGATTTGGAATCACAGATGTGCATAGAGTACTTAAATTGATATATATAGAATACTCATAGGTAGTTTCTCAAATATGTGTGCATGCATGCATGCGTGTGTGTGTGTGTGTGTGTGTGTGTGTGTGTGTGTGTGTGTGTGTGTTTTGAGCAGGAGTTAGCATCTTCCCACAAGCTAGACAGAGAAATAAGATATTCTGAGAATGGCCTTGGACCTGTGGACCCTAATATGAGGCATCTTTAGGAGCTAGTTTTACATTACACTTTGTGTTGTATTTCTATATTCTTTTCCTCATGTCTTCAGGGAAATATTAGTACAATGGTTGACACCATTAGAGTTGTGCAGTAGTAAATTCTGAGACAGCCTGCTCCATGTTAAACACGGGGTGACATTGGAGAGGATGGAAAGGCCATCCTTCCAACTGCTGCAATAAGTGATGATCACCAGGAGAGGCTGACTGTACCCCGCAGAGTTGTTCTCCATATGATGTATTATTACCGACATGAATGCTAATGAATTAATGAGTAAGCTGAAGTGGAAAATTTGAGGAACTTATTCCTGAGTACTCATAAGACAGCTCCTTGGAGGGCTCTCAGAAATAACTAGAGGATTTTGTGTAAGGGGATTTGATGTCAAATTTAATTGGGGTGCTTAATGAGAATATAAACTAATTTTCCTGCTGTCATATGAAGCCAGGATTTGTTGGTAATTTGGAAGATAATGAATAGGAAGGATTGGGTCAATATGGAGAGAAAGGCAAGAGTCTATGTCACTTTAGGTATTGATGCTGAACTCCTCGGAAATGGAAATCAGTGGCTCTAAAATAAAGCCACAATAATCACAAAACTGGGAAAATTTCATCTTCTGAGGCTATAGAAAAAATGACATCACTTGACTGTAGGAAGCACTTTATTCTAACAAAAATGTGACAAACTATGAAATTTCAAAAGAATTGCTTTGATCTTGCTTATTCCTACATTTCAAGTTCCTAGCAGAGCACCCTACACTATGGTAAGCTTTTGAAAAAGTTAGTAAATAGATATTCTTATTAAATATGATCTAAATTAATAATTTTCAAAAATTGGTCTCCATTGTTAAAGGAATAAATTACAAACTCTAGCATATAGCCTGGCTCCAATCTACTTAAACAATCTCATTTCTCAGTACCTCTCTACATGAACTCTATAATCATTTAACCCTCAGCCTTTCACTAAACACACCTTCCCTAACCCTGTTGCCAGTTTTGCTCAGCTCTTCCCTTAATTGGGATGCATTTCTCCCAGTTGCAATGCTCACATCTATATTTCTATTTGATCTCAAAGGTTCTACTAACTGCTCATTCTTTTCATACATGTTAAGTCTACATAGACTGAATTAATCATTCTCTACTTCTCACTCCTATAACACTTTGGACTTTGCAGGGATGTATTAATTTTTAATAGTTAGTTCTGTTACTTCCGTTATGCCCTATGGTTTTTTCCTTGGCATCAACCAGAGGAAAGTTTTATGTATTTGTTTGTCTCTTTGTTTAATGTAAATTAGGTCATATCACTCCATTGTTCAGAATCCTCCAGTGGTTTGCCATCACACTTAAAATTAAATAATTGCAGGATAATTAGTTCAAATCCAGTCTCTCTTCAGTAAGCAGAATGGAATAAACATAGACCTAGATGTGTGTGTGCTTTTGATACAGGCTGTTGGTCTGGATGAGGCTTATTCACCAAGCAGAAAATTTTGTTCTAACCACCTAAAACCTGTTACTCTTTTTTACTCTTAAATGGCATAAGACTTAGCCTTCTAACCTTGATTTAATTTTGGTCAAACCATAAAAAGTCTCAACCATGAAATCCCTTTCTGCGTGCAATGCTAATTTGAATTTCCTCAGTTTCTCTGGATCTTCAGTTGATACTAACTAGCTGCTAGAAATACATGGCTACTTTTAGTTGAACCCGCAATTTTTTAATTCCTTGATTATTTGAGATGCACATAGATAGGCTTTTGGGACTTTACCTAGTTCTTATTCCCGCCCCCCCCCAACAAAAGAGAATTTTTTTTCAATTTATATTACTTTGAAAATCATTTGTGATGTGAAATTATGCTAAATTTAGGGTGTGAAATGTTTTTTGTAACTCCAAAAGAAACAGAGGGTAACGAACTATGTATTTATACTACATATATATACACACACACACATAACATGTATATATTGAATTATATATCATATATATGTGCATGTATACATATATACACACAGTATTATTACATCCATATTTTATAATTTAGTTTGCCATTAGTAGCAGTTAGAGAAAATATTTCATTTATGAATATCTCTATTATTTCACATCGAATCAAGCTTAAGTTGGAAAAATAAAAAAAATAATGGAAGCTTCTGTATCCATTGGTTTTATTTTCATCACTGGATATAACGCACAATTATGGAAAGATTCTCACTAATGAAAACACAAAATAAACAAAGCTAAAGTGACACTTAAGCTACATAGTGCCTATAGCAATTGGCATCCTTCATCACTCTCTTCTATTTTTCCCTTTGCAGCTAGGGTTCTGGATGAAATCTATATTTTGCCAAGGACATGTACTCATGTGCTAATTGGAAGACAGAAAGCCAGTAGAGGTGTTTTCCTGTGGTGATGCTGCCTGACACATCCCACTGTCTAGTCAACCCCTTAATAGCATGGGGCAGCTATAGCCATTACAGTGGAGAGATCAATGACAACAAAGTTTTCTATCCCCTGTGTCATACCCAATCTGGTGTTATTTTAAGTTCTAAAGCCTAAATCAGCCACCCAAATTTTACTCCATCATTCCTTTGAATGATTTTTAAGCACTTATTTCTCTGCATTAAATCTCATTCTACCTGAAATCCCCCAAATGGTTTCTGTTATCTGCATTCAAACCTGCGTGATACAGCAGTTAATATTTCTGCATCCTAAGAATACATTGGAGAGTAAGGGGCTTTAATAACAGAAAAGGCTTGTTTATTAATGATTGGTATGTTATCAAATGATTGGTATTGTTTCAACACAAAAGCCAGATTTTGAAACATCTGTTAAAGTTTTTACCTCACTCCTATACAAAACAAGCCTCAAAAGACCACAAATACCTGATAAACTCCTATACTTTGGAAATGGGTGAGCTGGTTGAAAAGAAAGGATAAACGATGTCAGTCACCATTGTCTATCCTAACTTCCTGACATTTTCTTTAATATTGTCAAGTATAGCTTGGAGGGACTGATAGCTATTCTGTTTCCCTCAAATGGGTAATTTGGTGAAATCCCTGAGTGTAGGAATTTCACACTCTGTTGACATTCTTGAACTAGTTTAGATTATATTTTACCATGAAAAATTTAAATGGAAAAAAATATTCAATCTTCTGTTCGCAATATTTTGTTTACCTTATTGAGATTGTTATAGAACAGAAAAATATAGAGATATTCATAAATGAAATATTTCCACCTGGCATTAGCAGAGCCAAACACTAAACACTGAGCATTGCAGTGGAGAAATACTGGCTATTTTATTGATGAATGGCAGCATCCAGGAGAAGGGGAAGCTAATGCTCAAAAGCCCAAACTCCACCTCTTTTCAGCAGGAACCAGCCAGATAGGTCTTTGCACCTTCCACCTCAAGACTGATCAAAACAAAGAGACATCAAAAGAAAGGGAGAAATTGAAACCCAGGGTTCTTATGACTTTGATTAAATTTACTTTTAAATCCTACCTGTAGAAATCATCTGTCTCCCTCCCTCTCTTTCTTTCTCCCTCTTTACCCATCAGAGACCCAGCCTCTTCCTTGGATACTCAGTAAACCTGCAACACAGCTGAAGACAGTGACCCAGACCTGACTAATGGTCACATGGTCTGGACCTCTGGCAAGCTAAAGATAACATCTTGACCTGTTATGTTTCAGTCCTGATCCCTAAAATGGACCGACCCCCTGGCTACTTTCCCATGAGACTGGACAGAGAGACTCCAAAGAAGACCTCAGAACTGTCCTCAAGACCTGAAGAAACAATTCATTACCTTTACCTCACCTCCGACCAATCAGCTCCCAACACCACCCCAACCCCCTAACCTGCAGTGTCTTGTGATTTTGCCCTGCCTAATCTGTAACCTGCACACCATTCCAGTTCGGGATTTTCAGCATTAGCTTCCCGTTCTACTGAATGGCACCATTCATCAATAATATAGCCAATATCTCTGTGTTTAGTGTTTGGCTCTGCTAGTGCCAGGTGGATGAACTGTTTCTGTTCTATAACAGGATGATGACAATAACATGTCAGGTTCTTTGGCTGTGATAAAGAAAGATGGTCCATTGTTCTGTGGCTCACTGTTTCTATCAGCACGCAACCAAAAAGCTCTACCAGCTGAAACAAGTCTATCAACTGACAAAATTTGTTGGCTTTGCCAGATCTAACACCATAAGTCATTTGTCAAATGATATTGTCAAGCAATGAGAATTAGGTATAAAGTTATTTTTAATTATACAGAGGCTCACTGGCTTAATAGATAAAATGCTTTTAAGCTTTAGACTAAATTTCGAGCAAAGAGTTAAGTCTTATTGAGGAAAAAAAGAGAAAATTGTAAGAACAATTTAATGAAGGGAAGTTCATTCCTGAGTTGCAAATAGTTTCAGACATTTGAAATGTCTAAAATTTTTTAGTTCATTGTCCTAATATTACCAATCCGCAAGCAATTTTGCCTTTGGAAAAAATTTCTGTGCTGGATAAGGATACTGGAACCAGGCATATACATAAATTCCTTAATAAAAGAAAATGTTTTGTAAGTCAGAATTCAATGATTTTTTAAAATTTATTTTATAGGCAACATACTGTCCTTTTCTATTTTATGTTATTTTTTATTGACACATTGAAATACAGATATCAAGTGTATGGTGAATTCTGACAAATGCATAAGCCCATGTAAACACCTCTATAAAAATATAGAAAATTCCCCTATGTACCTTTACAGTCAAGTTTCTTACAACAAAAACTTTCTGATATCTATCACCATAGATTATTTTTTATTTTATTGAATTTCTTATAAATGGAATAATTATATACCATGTACCCTCTTGTATCTGGCTTCTTTTAATCCACATAATGCTTTTTTTAATATCCATTCAAGTCGTGTGTGATAACATGCATTCCTTTGTTTTGATAAGTAGTGTAAGAGCTCTGCCACTCTTCATTTAAATCAACGTACTCCTCGTTCCTCTCTCCTAGTCTTTGGCCTATTTTATCCATGCATTTTACTTTTGCATATGCTATAGACAAAATATCTTTCAATTAATTTTTCATTAGACAATTATCTTTTAGTACAATTCAGAACAATAAATTATCAATTTTTTAAAATTTTATTTTTTGCCATTCCTAGTCATTTTTTTATACAGATCCTAGTTTCTGTTTGATATCATACAATTCCAACCTAAAGAACTTTCATTTTCTTTTAGTTCATGTATGTTAGCAGTGAATTCCCTCAGTTTTTGTTCTTCCTAAAAAGTCTTTAATCTTCCCTCATTTTTAAAAGATATTTTTGCTAGGTAGAGAATTCTTGGGTGACTTTGTTTTTCTTTCAGTACTTTAAAGATGCCACTAAATTGTCTTTATGCTTGCATAATTTCCGATGAGAAGACTTCTGTAATTCTTACTTTTGTCCTTGGATGCAAATTATCTTTTTTTCCTCTGGCTGCCTTCAAGATTTACTCTGTACCTCTGATTTTTAGCAATTTCAATCTGATGTGTTTTCGTGTGTGTTTTTTTGTTTTGTTTTGTTTTTAGTATCCTTCTTAAGTCTCTATTGGGTTTTTTCAAATATATGATTTTTATTATTTTTGGAAAATTCTCAGCCATTATCTCTTCAAATATTCCTTCTCCATTCACTCTCAATTAGCTGTCTGTTTTATAATATCCCACGGACTGTTTTGTTCTTTTTTCCTGCTAGTTTATTTTTGTGTTAAATCAAAGGCATTCTTTGATTATGTCATCATTTTTTTCTAGCATTTTGATTTCATTCATGTCTTTGCAAAAATTTCTCATCTGTTCATACATGCTGTCTACCTTTTCCACTAGAGCCTTTAGCTTATTCACATAGTCATTTTAAATTCCCTGTCTAAACCTGATTTTGTTGATTATTTTGACCCTTAATACCAGGTTATATTATTTTTGATTGTCCCTTGATAGTCACTTGTTTCTTTTTTTGTTTTGTTTTGTTTTGCATGTGTTTCATAATTTTTAGAATAAAAGAAACAGGCAAATAATATTTTTGCCAGAAATTGATATGCTTCTCCTTCTGTTATGCCTTAAGTGTACTGGATTGAGTTAATCTAGTTGTGAGTTTAGCTGGGTTTAATTGTTTACTTTTGTTTAAAGTTTATTTTTGCTATTATTACCCTCAGTGTACTACAGGCTTCAAATTCCTCTAGCATTACCTTATGATTAGTGTAGGACTAAATTGCTAGATTTTCTCAGTGTTTGTATTTCACCCTCAGCTTTAGGTGTTTCCACTAAGCCTGTGCCTCAGAGATGGCTTCTCTCCATGCTCTTGTCCATTCTACAGTGGTAGACCTCTATTACTCATTACTTATTATGCATTACTATTTATTATGCCTATTGGTCTGGTAAGGAGTGGGGTGTATTCTCTTGTCACAATTTAGCCTATTTTAGGCAAGCTTTATATCCTGGGTATCAAGTATGGGACTTTTTCAGTGACTCTGCCTCTTACACAGTAATAGGACACCCCTAACAACCTAAGCCTAGGATGATTTCTTTCTGAAGCCCAGGAGTAGAGAAAAAAAATTTTAATTTCCTACAGCCAAATGTATTATCACTAGATTCCCAGTAGGTGACAGAGTTTGCTTCTCTCAAGACTTTCATCTAGTGAGATTTTTGTGCCTTTCTTCCTATCTTCCCTCAGGCTCTAAGGGTTGCTTTCCCCACTCTCCCACATTGCCTTCCATCTTTTTCATGAGAATTTGGTGAGATCTATTGCCAAAAGCCTTCAGATGGCTGCAAATTCTAATGCTAACTTATATTTTTTCTTTAACAACTGGTTAAATATTTTAGCTGAATACTTTTTCTGGGGAAAGAATTCTAAGGGGTTAGCTTTTATCTTTTAAAATGTCATTCCTTTATCTTCTATATTATATAATTTCTTATAAGAAGTCTATGCCTCTCTTTTCTCTGTTCATCTATATATAATGTATATATTTTTCCTCTGGTTGTTTTAAGTTTTTTTTCTCTTTAATGGTTTCTAGTAATTTAATTACAGTATGTTCTGTGTGATTTTCTTTGTATTTTTACTGCTTTTGGTTTATTAATATTCCTGGATATGTAGGTTTAGTGTTCATGGCATTTGGAAAATCTTCAGCCATTACAATTTCAAATTGTTTTTCTGATTTCTCCCTTCTTGGTATTTCAATTACAATGGTATCAAACAGCTTGACTTTGTTTCATATATGCCTTAGGTTCTGTGTATTTGTTCAGTTTTTATCTTTCTGTGCTTTATTTTTTTATAATTTCTATTGTAGTGTCATAATACTTACTGACCTTTTTCCCTGAATTATATAACCAGCTGTTAATCCCATCTAGTGAATTTTTAAATATCAACATGTGCTTTTTATCTCTAGAAATTTATATTTTCCATCTCTTTTTATTATTTTAATATTTTTCTGTACATCCTTGAGCATCGCTTTAACAGATGTTAAAAAGTCCTTGTATTGACCTCATCACTTGTCATTTCTATATCTGTTTCTCCTGGCAAATGGGTCAATTCTGCTTTGCACATATCTATTAATTTTGGAATCAATGCTGGATATTTTTGAGTGGTAAATTTTGGTTTCTTCCTCTTAACACTACTGAAGTTTTTGTTTGAAAACAGTTAAATTATTTGGAGATTAGTTTGATTGTTTTCCTAAGGCTTATTTCTAAGCATTGTTAAAGATAGTGATAGGGTAGTATTTGTTCTATATATAGCTTGGACCTATTCTGAAGGCATTATCCTTCTAAAATGTCTACTGAATGCCCTGGCTACTCACAGGGTTTCTTGACTTTTGATGGCCAGAATTCAAACATTCTCAGATCTATGATAGCTCTGAGAATTGTTCTTCTTACAATTCCCTGCCATGTGTTTCACTGCTCATTGTTTGGCTTATTATTTAACAACAGACTCTAGGAAATCTCTATGCACATTTCTGAAAGTTTTCTTCATTGCTCCCTCCTCTCTGGTATTCTACTTCACAAATTCTGGCTTCCTCTTGCTCCCTCATCTCCAACTTTTATCTCAATTTAGCAGGACTATTATGGCCTATCAACGTCTTCTTCCCTGTACCACTATCTGAAAAGTTCCTCCAGGCAAGAACTGTATAGGGCTTAGTTCATTTGTTTATCTTCTCTATGGATCACTTGAGTGTCTGAGAATAAACTTTTCATATATTTTTTCAGTTTCTATTAGTTTATGATGGGAAGGCAAATGTGGTCCTAGTTAGTTATGGCTTCTAGCAGTTTTTGAACAATTTGTTTATGTTTTGGGAGCTTTTCTAGATTTCAGTTCATTTCCTTAGTCCACCCTATAATTTAAGTCCTGGGTGATTTCCTCTTGTTTCTAAAATGTCTCTATATATGTCAGTCCCAATTCTACCCAGATCAGGCATCCATCCTCATGTCTAGAAGTTGCTTACAGACAATCTGCTCTTTTATGACAGCTTGCTTCTCCTTAGAATTTAGTTTACCAGGGTTTTGTTGCCTTCACCACTTTTCACTTTCCCCATAAAACAGTGATTTTTATTTTGACTTATATATTTTTTTTGTTACTGGTCAATGAAGCTCTTTCATGTCCATCTGCATCCTGACCAGGAGTGAAATTTATGTAATTTTGACAATATATTTTAGTAAATCTTATTAATGCAACTTGTTTTTGACATACTATGATAAAATAATTGATCTCTTTCAAAAAGCAGTGAGGCAAGCATTTGGATTTCGTGAACATTAATCAACCTGTAAGTTCTTTTTCAACTCAGTTCTTTATAATACAGGTTCTAAAGCCTCTCTTTTTGTTCAGCTTTGTTGAACTGCAGATTTTGGTAAAGAAGAACTTTACAAGGTGAACTCTTTCAGGGGGTTCCAAATGGGGTCAAGGGCAAACATTCCTCTTCTTTCCTTTATCCTAACAAGTTACCCACTTCTTGGACTTCAACACAGAGAAAGCAAGTTAGGATTAATGTTACAAGTATCTTATACCTCCCTCAATATAGGATATTCTAGTCTCTTCTCCTCCAGTATAGAATTAATTTGTCTTTTCTAAGTCCAGTCTCAAGTTATAGCCTTAACATTTGGGGTTCATGCAAAAAAACTGGCTTACTGTAGGAAACAAATTTATAAAACTTTTACAAATACTTACCTGAAAGTGAGATTACATGTAAAAAACATTTTTTTTAAAAGCAAATTGGTATATTAGAGGCCAGCATCATTACTTATACAACTAAAGTTTTGGTAAAATCACAAAGAATAAAGAATGCAAACTTCATATATATTATCTAACACTTTTTTTGTTCTAAGACATTAGTCTTTTGCCGGTCAGTCCTTAGTGTTCTCTCATATTATATCACTTGATGCAAAAATGATAATTAAAGTTGTTCTTTTATTTTCAGAAATTCTCTTTATTAAGTAAATTCCTTAACTGTGGAGGGTGGGAAGAGTGAAAGGAAAAAACTGTTTTTTGTTGTGTTAGCTTCTTAGGAAATTCTTATTTCTTCTGAACCAAGTTGAGAGTTGAAAAGTATATGTAGATAAACACATACATTTATGAAAGAATATTGATAACAGTGCTAAAGATGTATAGCAATTACGTACACAATGTTTTACTATTTCTTAACTAATCCATTAAGCAAATTGTTTTTAAAGCCAATACTACCCTGTTTCATACTGTAGCCACTAAGCACATGTGACTATTTAAATTTAAATAATTAAAATTAAATACAATTAAAATTCAGCACCTCAGTAGCACTAACCACATTTAAAAGGCTCAGTAGGCACATATGTCAAAGTCCTCTAGAGGGCGGCATTGCTTAATTCCAAATTACAAGCAGACACTCACGCGTCTTTAATAAAATCACTGGTGCAATAATTGTTAAGATGAAATTATCCCAGAAGTTTCCTCAGAAATGGAAATAATTCAACACAAATTTTGAAAGGTGCGCTTGGGAAAATTTTTGTGAAAAGATAACCTTTAAATATGCTCAAGGATAAATGAGATTCATGAGGTTAAAGTTTTCTCTCTTGCCAGTTTGGTTACATACATTATCTGTCAGATTCTCCTCGCAAAATCAAGCTCTACTGCAATGATCCCACAAGCCCTAGTTCACCTCCTCCTCTGTCCAGGTGTTCCTTATTCATCCTCCATATTTCATATGTCTATGAGGGAGTCTTCATGACCTCTTCTTCCCTGACCAGATCTCCCCTACCCTCTAATTAATAATGAACAAATTTTCATGGAAACAGAGGACATGGAAGTGAAATAAGTGTTCCTGGAAAAGAAACAGGGGGAAAAAAAGAGCATTTTAATACATTTTTTATGCTGATTTATACATTCCAGGAATCGAATTGGAAATGCCTGAGACCAATGCTTGAAACTAAGGTTAAAAATAAATGAGTTTTTGTGTTCTTCTGGGGCCAAAAGAACAAATCGATCCATTGGCTATTGAGTCTTTTATGCGATTTGTATATATTTTGAATGGTGCTCTTGAATAGAAAATATTCTTGAATGGAAAAGGTAATATATTTTCATTCTTGCTAATATTTGTTAAACTATTAACATCTTTTATAGTAATACTATGTGAAACAATAAAATCACATTCCAATTCTAGTATCTATCATAGTGAATTGTATTGTTTTTTGCACATATCATTCCCTTGTTCAATTGAGTTGGCCTAATTTGATTGCTAAATAAATTTAATTGTTCATAAAATTTGGATTTACTTCAAGGAAATGAAAAAAAATTGCTTGGATCATTTATTTGAAGGAAATGAGTAGTAAGTTCAGAAGAACAGATGTTCATACATTCAAATATCAAAATGAAATTCATTAGGTAATTGATCAAGTTGAAAATTTGCCTAAAAAGTCATTGAGAAACATTATCAATTGGCATGTGATTAAAACTGAGTTCATGTCAAGAAATCAGTTTTCCCTTTTCTGGCCAAAGAAGCTATCTAAAATAACTCTAATACATGTTTTTGGAGAACTGCCAACACTGGATCTAATTTTTATGCCACTTAATAAAGTTAGCATAAAGATAACTTACATTTAAGAAAAAAAAAAAAGCTTGTTCTATATATTTTCTTTATAAACTTTTAGAAGTTCTAATATTTCTGAAGATTAAATATTAGTTTTAATATAACAAAACAAGACCTTTCTTTTGTTTTATTTCCTTTTTATTCACATACGTTTTCACCCTGACCTCTTATTTTCACCGAAATGAACTACATATGCTAAATATTAAAATTCTATATATAGGAAAAAGACAGTGATATATTTCACCATTGAAGAGAAAATCATATTAACATATTGACAAAATAGACCTAGGACTTATATATTCATTGTTTTTAACACATTTACTAACTAAATCTTATATGAACCTCTGTTCTAAGTGCTATGCCTTCTACTCAGTACCCTATGACTAATGTGTAGGTTATAGTTTTAGCAACCAAATACATAGTTAAGAAAATAACAATACGACATATAACTTTAAAACAAAATGCTTCATTTTCATTTTACTTTTACCTACAAGAAGTATTGGAGAGCTTCGGAAGACTGAGAAACTACTTCTACCTCAGCACTTTTTTAAAAATTTCAAAAGAAAAGTTGAATTTGAGATAAAAGTTATCAGAGAGGTAAGATTTATTTAGGTAGTAATGGAAGAAGAGCATGTTGGTTGGAGGGTGTAGAAGAAACTAAAGTGGAAATGTCACATAATAATAACAGCAGTCATTTATTTAGTGCTTACTGTGTGTCAGGTAATTTATACACATTATTATCACAATGTCCTCAAGCTCCCATTCTGTAAATGAAAAACTCAGATTCAGAGATATGGAGTGATTTGCTGAAAGTCACACAAGTCCTAGGTAACAGGCTGAATTCATTCCTCACAGCTTTCTAATCTGAATCACCATATTCAAAACTCATCCTCATAGATCTGTTGTTAATAGATCAGAATTCATATGGGAGAGAACTAGACTTTAATACTAGAAAACTACTCTAGTAAACTACTCAGGGGAAGCCTATAGATGAATAACTACATCTGTCAGTAGCTGAGCAATGTCTTGGTTCAATGACAGACATGATATTTACAGTGAAACTGACCTTTTTTATATGTAAGAGATTCAATACAAGATTCCATTTACTATGGTAAGATATGAAATTGACTGATAAGATTTCGCTTTCCTAGTACTTTCAAGTGAAGACTTAAAAACCCTGAAATTGATAACAAGCATATTACAACTAGTGACTAAATGGGAACACTGGGAGAAGCACATCTGGAACTTAAAAGTCTAGATAACTTTTTATTACACTAGACTGTGTGCCTACCTTAGTTTAGGATTCTCATACTGGATTTCCTGGGGGAAAAAAATGAATTGAGATTGCATCAATATTTAGCATCATATCATGAAAATTATGTGCAGAATATCCCTATGAAATCAGATTTTTTCCCCATCACTTAAACTAGAGAGTATTGGAAATATAAAGACTTCTTTCCATAAAATACATTAATTACAGTCTAGTTAGCGTAAGCTTGATTATACTTTGAATTAATTTGGAAGGTAAAATATAAGTGTGGTGTGTGCAAAACTCTAGATTTAACACTGTAATTATTACAGTAGCCTAAAAATATACAGACCTCTAACCCATAAAATGGCAGCTGTTATTGAGAAGTAAATAAGCAAAGGAAATCCATGCTTTACTCTAACTCACATTTTCTATACAGAAAGCTTCCATTCATTTCATGCACACACACACACACCCACACACACCCACACACACCCACACACACACACATTATACTTCTGAACCTACTAGGTAGGTTCATGCTGGAATTAATTACTTGTGTCAGCCAAAGACAGCAACAGTGAACATTCTCAAATGTTATCTTCCCAATCACACACACAAGACTTACAATTTGTATTGTGATCTCTTAGTCTCTATTCATAGACACTATGTTGAAGTTCCATCAATAGTGATAGAATTCATTGCAATATTAAAAAAGGATATTTGCTCTTTTGGAGATAAGTGATAAGTTGACATTGAACTCTCACTGGATGTACATATAACCACCTAAGTAAAAAGAAAAAACATGAAATATAAGAAGTTCAGAAAAGCTATCTTTGAGTTGACAATTTGCTGAATAAAATTCACTTTTTTTTATTTCCTTTAATTGAACTAGAAATCTTTCAATAGAGCTATTATTTAATAAAATGGCTATATAATATATATAATTAAAATGTGATATCTAGAGGCATCTTTTACACTAATTTGGGTAATATTTTCTTGAATCAAAGAAAATTATGTCATTAACTGTAATTTAACAACTTTTTTATAATGAAAATTCAAATGAACACTGTACTATCTACAGTTATAATGACTTAACAGGAAGATATTTTTTTCTTGGCTATACATATATTTCATATTGACTGAATCAAAAATTATGTCTGTGCCTGGGATCCTATCGCTATAATGAAGGTACTCCTTTTAGTGTAATAGCTTCCTGATGTAATTCAGTTCATTAAAATTTAAGCCGCGTAAATTTTGTTGAACAAACCAGGTAGATGGGAGTGAGAGAAGAAAAGAACAGGCATGGTCTGTGTTTTCAGGGGATATATAATCTCTTTTGTTTTACAATCAAATTCAGTACTTTTCAGCTTTTGGTGCTTATCAGATTCATGTATATGACAGTCTTGGATGTGATTTTTACTTTTATTATGAGCTATTAAATTAGCCTGTTACTTTTTCATGGTTGGTGGTGGAAGACACAACACTCTAAGGTCGGAGACAAAGGACTCTATTACTCACAATTAAGCAAGCAGCATGTGAGCATCAATAGATTCCTCATTCCCTCAAATAAAGAAAACAAATATTTGTTTTCTTCCAAATGTTATAATGTTTGAATCTTTAATCCATCTAGAATTTTTTTATATATGAGGATTGTTAATGAAACTTTATTTTCTTCTAAATAAATAGTCAATATCCTCACAGCACTCATTATATTATTCTTTCATTCTCCACTGATTTAAAATGTCTTTTTTTCATACAAAAAATTTCAAATTTGCTGGGATGCATATTTTGGACTTTCATATGAGTCTAAAATATTCGCATAATAGCGTTGGCAGGACAGGAAAATAATTATGTGCTGTTGTTTTCAAATGTATAATAATTTTAAAAGATGTTGCCTGCAGCTCATAATGTCATTGCACTCCTCAAATTGTGCTTAAAATTTAAAAAAAATTAATTTTCTTTATTTTATTACAATAACAATTATTAATAGAGCTTACATTACATTTTGGAAAACATAGAATGAAATTTAGTTTTTATAATAAAATATTTAATTCAAAAATAGATTTAATCTTTAAGCATCCTGATAACTTGGATCATCTTCCTAGTAGGAAAACCATTGCTTTATTCTATATTCGCACTTACTACAAAAGATGTAAGTAAGGTCAAAGATGATTAAGGATCTACATCTTTTTTTTTTTTTTGTCAGTGTTCTTAGTTTTGCATCAAGACCAAAAGCTACTGAAGTTAATGTAACTAACTTCTCAGACTTAAGAAAAATCTTGAATACTAACTGTATTTAATTATAGATTACAGAGGTTTTATCATCAACTATGAGGTTATCTCTCTAACTCCTAAATCTTGCCATATGAAATTCTCAAAATAAATCTTATATTAATTAACATTGATATTTGATCTACTTCAAGCTTAATTACTGCTGTTTGATTGGGTTTAGCCTTCAATCATGTGTATGAAATGTAGCCATTCACAGTTTAACGCTGGATATACTAACTACTCTAACAAGATGGAAACTTGATTGTTTTTTATTTAATATAAATAGGTAGTGCATGCCCAGCACTCTTTGCTTAATTATGCCATTTAATTTTCACTATGATCCAGTAAATTAGATTTTATTATGTTCGCTTTACTAATGGGGAAAACCATACTCAAAGAGATTAAGCAATCCATCCAATGCCAAGAGCTAACTAACAAAGAGCAAATTTGGAATTGAAAATCTTATCTGTAAGTTTCCAAAGTCCATGATCTCTCTATCATCATTCAAATTAAGCTTTAAGTGTCTAGCTTAAATGTATATACTGATGACCCTGAGCAATAACCCTGTTGATTGAACAAGTAGTAATGGAAAGTTTACAGAGCCAGGAGGCAGATATTTTTGATTATTTCTGGGCACCAACATATCTGTTAAGAAGAGTTAGAGACTCATCATTATTTTATTTTTCAATTCAAAGCATGTGTTTGAAATACACGTCCAACAGTTATTTAGATCATTCCTTCCCACCCCCCTTTTTTTCAGAACAGTTATGACACTGATTGAATACAGCTTGGCTCCTTTGTTTCTGTTTGTATTCATTCTGAATGTGTAAAACTCTCACAGGGAATTGTTACTCTCTTTCCTTTTTCTACCTTGTTTCCTTCTACTAACTTGCTGTACTTAAGTAATTTCTTTAGTTCTGATTTGTAATTTCAGTTCTCTTTTCGGAAAAAAAAAAGTGAAGCAGATAAATGTATATTTCTCATTTCGAACATTATTTCTTCAAAATACAAACTGTCACTCACCTTCTTAAAACCCTTCATTGTCTCTCATCGTTCTCATGATAAATCCAAACTTCTCATTCAGTCTTTTAGAATCTAAAATACCTACCCCTTACTAAGTCTCTGACTTCATTATCTAGCATTCCAAGTATACTTGGTCATTCCATTACTAGCACTTAAATGCAGTAATTGAAGGACAAGCTTGGACATGCTTATCCTTGCCTCACGGTCTTTGAACTTGCTAAACTCTGCCTGGATGCTCTTCACACAGTTCACCTTCTTACATTATTGCATTATCTGCTCAAATGTCACCTTCTCAAAGAGGCCATCTCTGACATACAAAGGTACATTCTCTGTACTCTTGTCTTGCTTTGGTTGTTTTCATAGCATTTGACACTACTCGACATTGTGTTATACATTTATTTGCTAATTGATTGCTGTCAGTATCATTCACTGTAATTTAACCTCTGTGAGTCAAGGACCTTGTCTTGCTCACCATTCCATCACCTGTGCTCCACAGCAGTGCCTTCAAATAGTGGGTGCTCAAAAAATATTCATTAAACAAACAAATGAATTAATGAATCAATATTTCCTTTGTGTCTCTAATTTTTTCCTTATTAATCTCATTTTTTCTGAGTTATGTTTGAAAAAACAAACAAACAAACATGTTTTCTACTTATTTCAGTTGTCTGTAGTATTCCCATTGATTTTTGTTGCTTTCACTGCTTTTTAAAATTTTGTAATCATGTTTTCTCTTTTCATGCAGTTTTATTTCCCTGATGTTATAAGTTCCCTTTTTGTGCCTTTCTCTAGAAATGTCTTCTGTCTTGTTGAAAATAAAGATTTTCTAACATCCTACCTTCTATCTTGTAGGAACATCAGTTCAAAAAAGAATGATTGTTTCTTAATCTTCTCATTGATTGTCTTCTTTTGAATTGCTGAAAATTTCTCATCCCAGAGATTTTCTTCTTTTTGTACATCTTTACAGAGGCAAATCTGTGTTTGTGTACTCTTGTGAATTGAGATGGATTCTCTGAAGAGATTGTGTGTATTTCTGGTAGAATCTGCCGGAGTAGGGAGGTGTAAAAGGGAGAAGAATTTTAGAATTTTTGTAATTTTATTTTGCCAGTTTGGACATCAAAGTATCATAAAAGATAGAATATGGAAGGAGGAAGTGTTCCTTCTAGAGGCTTTCTCAGTAAGGAGCAGCATCACTTTGTTGAAGAAAGTCCTGGTAAGTTTGTTGAGGCAGCCAGCTCTGCCGCTTTCTAAGTTAAATGGTCACCGTATAGCAAGACAATTGCTCCATGAATGTGCTAAATGGAGTAAACTTTTATTTTTTAAAACCTTGCCTTTTTGTCTATAGTTTTCTGAGGGATATTACTACAACAAAATTGTTCCCCAAGTATACAGTAACCTGCTGTGTGGACCATTTTCACCACAGGTTCCTGCACTTCGAAGGATATATCACCAGGGTCCATTTCAGACACTGCAGAAGTTCTTGTACTTTTCACTTTCCTGGTTTCTAGGATGAAATAGAAATTTCTATGTTTTTATATAGCTTTCTTCAATTTACAGAGAATCTGGAGAAGAGATGTCAGTTAAAGACTACATTCAGGTCACCATTGTTACTAAAAGTTAGTCACCTAATCTTTTTTAATTTTTAATATTGTATAAAGGTAAAGAGAATAGTATAATCAGCCCTAGATACTTCTCAGTTGGTTTATGTATCAAACAACTTACCTGGTGATGGTATTTTTGTTCAATTACCATACTATAAGACTGACATTTTTAGATTTCCTATACTTTGTTTGTGATAAGAATGATGTTACCTGGATCTTGATTTGTTTTCACTTTCTATCCCAAACATATCAATAAATCAGAGCCAAATTTGTCTTTACCAAATGAACAATCCTAGAAAAAAAGGTAGCAATCACCAGGGAGAAGAGTACATAAAGAATAAATAGTAATTTTTAAAATGTTAGAGGAAATGTGTTGAGTTGGTGCATTTCATTTGTTTTTCCTCTTGTCCTACAACTACACTGTGTTCTAGAAGGCTGAGCGGGAAGGGAAAGAGATAAATTCACAGAGGAGAATTTTCCTCAAGTTCTACTTTTCACTTTAAATTAGCCGGATCCACCCATGACACAGTGGCTAGTAGTCATTCCTCTGGACTTTATTACTATTTCGTTTCCCAATTCTGCCTGATTGCTGACCTTCTCCTCTCCCTTTAGGTTCTGGTCAAACACTCTTGACTCCCACAGCGATCCCTCAGGTTGTCTAAGCATTTGGGATGTCTTCATCTTCTGTCCGGGTTATTTCAGTTAAATTTTCATTTCTAATTCAGACAGCAGAGCATGGTACATAAGGGCACAGACTAGAGAGCCAAAATATCTGAATTTGAAAGCTGACTTCACATTTAGTCAGCTGAGGGTCCTGGGTAAGTACTTTACTTCTTTAATTTTCTTACCTGGAAAATGGGGATTATAATAGTATGAGTTTCATAAGCTTGTTTCAAGGAGGACATAAGTTAGTATTGGTAAAGTACCTAGAACAGTTGTTGGTGCATGACACTTGTTATAACCAACCATCTTGTAAGTAAATTTATAATATAATATAATATAATTAATATAATATAGTTCATTAGCCCATCCTGACGCCTGCGGGGTGAAAAGCAAACTAGATATTTCTTTGTTTTTATTTTCCAACATAAAACACTAGGCCTTAAAGCTAAATCATTTTCTTATTTGGATTTATCATCTTCCAAACTAGAATCTTCGATAGCTGCTTCTCTCTCTGGTTCTCTATGTCATGCTTCCAGAAAGCTCCAAACTTGGCGCTGAACAGCAATAAGATAAATGTTTGCAGAATTTAGGGCTCTAATTAACATAAAACAACTTTAAAACTACAAGAACTTTGCATTTAGGGAAATATGAATTTTATAGACAACATAAAAACTGGACTAGTCATAGGGTGTTTTCCTCAAGTGGACCTGAAAGTTAAAGACAACAGATTTATAAATTTACTGTAAATGAATAAAATACCTGGTTTCGAGTTGAAAGATTAACTTTTTAATATGTTAGATATGTCTGCTCTATTCAAGAAAGTTACTTTCAGTGTTTGATGATTCACTG
This sequence comes from Pteropus vampyrus, assembly GCF_000151845.1. NCBI lineage: Eukaryota > Metazoa > Chordata > Mammalia > Chiroptera > Pteropodidae > Pteropus > Pteropus vampyrus. Next base: position 350,322 of record NW_011889409.1, read on the forward strand.
CCTCTTTCTGATTTTATTAAATAGAAATTTCCTAAACATTTTTCACTTTTCCACCTTATTCTCATTTAGCTTAGTTCTTGACTGAATTCAGTTTCTTCTAATATAGAATTTCTGATTATTTCTGAATTGCTGGACACTTATCCATCCAGATGATCTCATCTGTATTGCCAAATTTTTGTTAGGGTCAAGCAGACATTTTGTTTTTCTTCCAATTTCAGATATTAGCTTAACTGACATTTATTTATACCTGCTTCTCATTAATTCCTTTAAAAAATCCTGTCAACTATTTTATTTCTGGAAATTTTTATTTCCATTTATTTAATGTTTCTCTTTCCTTTTGAGATTTAACATTTTTTGTATTATCTCTTGAGATACATTGATTTGAAGAAAGAATATCTATATTTTATCGTTGGTTTAGAAGAGATTTGCGAATACTGGTTCTGTTTACATGGAAGGGAAGAAGAAAACATGTAAATCAAAAGATTCCGCATGAGTCCTATATAATAGAATATACAATCAGATGTTATGCCTTCTCAGTCAGCAACAGGAAAGCAAGAGTAGAAAAAGATGAAAAACCCAAATCTGATATTTGGAAAAATCTCATATCAGGAGGAACTCCTGGGTATAGAGGTATGCTAAATGTAAAAAGGTTAGAACAAATCCATCCAAAATGTAACAAAGAGACTCATTTGGCCAAGTGGAACAATAAATGCTTGAACTTTCTGTTTGTTTAATGTCCAAATGAATCAACAATATTCTGTTTAGTGCGTGGTAAGCAGATTTTTTAAGTAACAATTCTTTCTAATTTCTCAAATGTAATGTGGCTTTTTTTTTTTTCTTACAAGAATTCATTTGAATCAAAGCGGTTGTTAAGTTCTCTTGCCTTTTTAGTGCCCTCCCCAGTCCTCGATTCATTTGGCAACAGTTGTGGCTTTTACAACTGGGTGTGGTGTCTACTGTCAAGTAATGGGTAGAAAACAGAGATACTGCTAAATATCCTAAATGCATGGGACACACGCCCACAATAAAGAATTGTGCCTCCCAAAATGTTAATAATGGCTGTTGAGAAACCCTGAGTTAAGTGTTTAAAAATATAAGTAATCAAGGAAACAAGGTTATTTATAACTTAGAACTCATGACATTTCAAGAAACTTAGAGGAACTTTCCTCACCTTTCAAAAACAAAACGAGACTGACAGAAATTACAAAATGCCTTTCCAGAAATAGGACAGATGTAGTCACAATTACGTTTCCTTCTCAATTATGTAATCACAATTCTGTTTTACTCTCCTCCTTGGTTTTCCTGATGTAGTATTTTGGGGGATGGAAGGAGGTGGTGATTATAACATTTGAAGTTATTCTGTAATCTATAGAGAATACAGATATATGGAGCTATTGCAAAGATAAAAGCCCAGGGAATCCTTGAACAGGGTTCTTTGTTGTCTGATATGTTGTTGCTGACTTTGTGTAGTCACTACTCCTGGATATTTTATTTAACCTATAGGTCATTTCCTTTGAGCATAATCTTTATCCTTATTCTTTTTACCCAGTACTGCCTTGTGGTATTTTCAGCACAAAATATACTGAAGCGGTTTTAGTATTAAGCACTATTTTTCTGAAATGTCAGAGGTGCAGTTTCAAATTCTATACAGATGAGTAAAACTCAGTTATTCTCCAGTAAACATTTTTCCTACAGATGTATTTCCTGACAGCTGGTAGATAGACAGCCGTTGTTGCTACAATCTGATCAAGTCTTTTGAAGGGCTTTAATGCCACCCAGTTGTCTCTGGGCCTCTGAATCATGATTTATTACAGCAATACTTCCTGTTGCTTACTCTAAGAGCTTTCAGAAATAGCTTTCTTAGGAGTTCCAGATAGATTTGGAAGATCAACTGGAGAAGCAAGTGCTAAAGGGAATATATTATCTTCACACTCAGAAAAAAAATCCTTACTGTTTAGAAACTGTATTTTAAGATAGGGCTATTTTAAGATAGAGAGACAGCCCCTGCAACCCGTATAAGCAAGTAATCATGTACTGTTGACCATAAACCCTTTAGATAAAGAGAGAGATTTCTCTCCTGTATCTATTACTCCATATGCAGAAAATGACTCTTATCTTAGATGAATAGCTATGAGTCAAACCATAACTGTGTTGCTAAATCCAGGAAAGAGACAGTTCATATCTGGGCTGAATTTGGGCTATTAAAATAATTATAGTTTTTGGCTCTAGAGTTTGACCAAGGCATTGGAATTAGAGATAAAAATGTGTAGGAGCAGTTAAGAGTGATTTATTTTTAAATACTTTCTCCAAAAACGGGGCTAGTAAAAGGGGGCTATTTGTCTTTTCTGAAAAGCTAAGGCAGTATCTTAGTGTTTCTCTCATACAGCTGTCTCCTGACCTTTCACTGAGCCAATTCATGTAGATTTGCAATATGACAATCCAGGTGGTCTGTTCTTCCATCTTCTAAATCTGAGTAAAGCACTTCTCTGTTCGAGGAATTCTGAGCTTCCTCAGTGTCTATCATTTGAGGAGGAAATAAATTGTTACATTTTTTCTTTCTTTCTTTCTTTCTTTCTTTCTTTCTTTCTTTCTTTCTTTCTTTCTTTCTTTCTTTCTTTCTTTCTTTCTTTTTGGTACTGAATGTAGTAAATAGGTATTTAATTCCAAATTAGATAATTTCTTTACATTTTATAGATTCCGAACAAATGATTATAGAGATCCTTTCATTTTAATACATTAATACAAAGCATCGTATCTTGATAATACTGAGAGAAATACATTAGAGCCAGCCACAAGATTAACTTTAGCTGCAAAAGTAGCATGGTAAGGTGTTGGTCTTATTCTGGGAAGCCATTTTTTGAGATGTTCTATGTGGGCATACTTTGCTAGCCTAGTCTTGAATCTTAGAGATAATAGAGTTGAGAGTAAAAATAAAGTGAGGAATAGTTGTCAGAAACTGAAATGAAATGAAATGAAATGAAAATGTAAAGTACCTGATGAGAATTCTGTGGTATAACATGACTTCTGTGCTTTGACAATAAGTAGTACAAGTCTAAAGCAGAGGGTACTATTTCTATGCCAGTAAACTCCTGTAGCCATACATTTTTCTTTGATCAATAGTTAGAATTCTTGGACATGGTTCTATAGTGTAGTGGTTAGCACGTCTGCTTTACACACAGAAGGTCCTAGGTTCACACCTCGTAGAGCCACAGTCCATGGTCTATGGCCATGCCACCTAAACAAGCCTGATGTCTGATCTTGGAAGCTAAGCAGGGTTGGGTCCTGTTAGTACTTGGATGGGAGACCACCTAAGAAGACCGGGTGCTACAGGCTTAAAAAAAAAAAAAAAAAGTTAGAATTCTTAAATGCCAACTCCTTTTCACTGAAAACAAAATCGCCTCCAAATTAATATTCCCATTGATGCTTATGTCCTTCCCTCAAATCTCAGAGGAAGTCGTAGTGTTCCTCCTTTTCAATACACATCCTGTACTTGTGCTTTTAACCCCATCCTCTTCAGCCACCTCCAGGGCTTTGTTCTAAGTATTCCCTATCTATCTCTTCTATTTTATTCTTTATTTGCCTTTTTATTGAGGTCTAAAGAGGTACAGTAAAGCATCAACTTGATCATAAGGTTAAAACTTGATACTTTTACATGTCCATGTAATCAACACATTATACACATATGCATACACATCCATGTAATCAACATTTCTAGCACTCCAGCAGGCTTCCTCATGTTCTCAATCAGTATGTACTTCCCCCAAAACAGGTACTATTCTTACCTGTAGATTGTTTTTGCTTTCTTTTTAATTTCATAATTTAATTTCAATGGAATCATAGATTATGTACTCTGTGCCTGCCTTCCTTTGCTCAGCATCATGTCTGTATGAATTAATTATGTTAGGGTGTGTAGGAGTAGTCCATTCTTTTTCACTTCTCCATGTAACTGCATTGCATGGATACTCTGTGACTTATTTATCTATTCTATGGCTCAGAGAAACTGCTGTTTTCAGCATGAAGCTTTCATAAGTCATGTCATCAATATTCTAATACAATCTTTTGGTGAACACATTCACTCATGTCTTTTGCAAATTGCTTAGAATAAAATTAAAAGTTCAAAGGTTGTGGAATACATATATCTCATGTGTGTGTCTGTATATATGTGTGTGTAACTTTAGTACATACTACTGTGTACCAAATGTCACAAGTGTTTGTGACATTTGTACTCCTACTAGCACTGTTATGAAAGTGCTAAATGCTCCATTACTCCACATACTTGTCATCTCTTGGTATTACAATAGGTAAAATAACCTATTCAGGTGAAATATAATGGTATTTTGTTGTGGTTTTAATTTGTATTTCTCTGGTGACTTTTTATGTTGGATATCTTTATAGATACTTTTTGGCTATCATAAAAGAAGTGCCTGTTCAAGTTTTTTGCTTATTTTCTATAACAACTGGAGTATCAGTGCTATTCTTCTAATAGTTCTTAATATAGTTTGAAATTAAGATATCACATATTATAAATATCTTCTCTCAGTATGTAGCCTGCATTATTAGGCTCCTAAGTTTGTCTTTTTAGAGAAGAGAAAGTCCTTATTTTGAGTGAAATCCAGTTTATAAAACTTTTCTTTATGGATGAGTACTTTTGTGTCCCATTTAAGAAATCTTCATCTACCCCAGATCATAAATATATATCTAGAAGCCACATTGTTTTACCTTTCTCATTTACATCTATGATATTTTTGAGTTATGTTCTATATGTGTTATGAAATAGACATCAAGATTTAGTTTTGAATATGGATATCCAATTGATCCAATAAATGGGTATCCAAAAACTATTTATTAGAAAGATGAGTCATATGCTACTGAATTACAGTGGTGTCCTAGTTGTATATCAAGTGGAGGTGTATGTTTGGTCTGGTTCTGGAAATCCTATTCTTGTTCCATTAGTACATTTATATCTCTTTGAATCACTCGCACCCTGCCTTTACTTTATAATAGATTTATAATAGTTTGTGATACCTGATAATGTAAATCATCGAACATTGCTGTTCTTCAAGATTTCTTTTGATATTCTAGTTCCTTAGATTCCTATATAAATTTTAGAATCAGCATTTCAATTTCACATGTATTGCAATGTACTGCATTTTTAAATAATTTATTCTACTAAAATACAAGTATGATATATTCCTCATTTATTCAGATCTTTGATTTCCTTCGGCAATAATATGTAGATTTCTGGTTGAAGTCATGCATATCTTTCGTTAAAGTCATTCCTAGGTATTTGATGTTTTTGATGTCTTGTAAATATCATTGGTTTTTAAATTTAATTTTCAAATTTTTTATGTTTAGTAGTTAACATACATTTGATGTTTGTATATTGACTTTGCATCTAATAACATTGCTAAATTATATTATAAATTCTACAGTTTTTTTTTCTAAGAAAATTACACTTTCTCTAAGTATAATCATGTCATCTTTAAAAATGGCAGTTCTACTTCTTTTTAATCTTTATAAATATATTTATTTTCATTGTCTTACTGCACTGGCTAGAATCTTTACTAATGCTTATTAAAGTTAGCCTCCTACCTTCCCATAGTCTGGATGACAGGGGCCCTATCTTCAAGTGTTAGACATACATTCTTTTGGCAGCCTTGAGTTTTTCCAGGCAGGGATTTTAAAGGGGCTGAAATCATCCTAGGGACAAGGCCTAAATTCCTAGTAGCCATGTTAGAGTTTTAGAGAGTCTTGTCACTTCTTACAAGGATAATTCATGTTTGTATATTCACTTTTAGACATTTTTTCCTCAACCAATTTTAATATGGTTTGGATTTTCATTATCTATTCAAATAATTTTAATTTTGTGATTTTTCAAAACAAAGGAACATATTTTTGTTTTACTCTTGTGACCTTTCTACAGATTTTGTCTCTGTTCGCAGTACTTCCTTCTTGAAATTCTTTTCTCCTTTGCCTTCAGAAACACATATAGCTATAATTCTAGCTCTTCAAATGTTTCTTTTCTTTTTAATATGGTTAGTACTCTGCTTTTTTCAATCCGTAAAAACTATTGTTTAGTAGGGTTTTATCCTCAGCACTTGCTGAACTCCTTATTTCTATACTATAGCCTGAACTTTCCCAAAATTTATTTTTTAAATTCTACCCAAAGTCCAGAAATATTTCCAGATACCTAGTAGAGATCTCTGAGCTGGGTGGATCTCTGCAAGACTATAACTGACATCATGAAGTTCTTCAAAGCCGCTATGTCTTTGTAATTACTATACCTGCTTCTTAGAAAATTTTCCTTTTTTCCTTCAACCAATTCATGCCTGAACTCTTTCAGCATTCCAAATTTAACTCAAATATTCTCTCTCATGAAAAGCCTTCTCTAACCCTTTGAAGCTGATTTAATCTTTTCTCTTTTTGTCCTACTGTAACACTTTGTTCGCATTTCAATTATATGACTTATTACAGTTATTGAGACTATTGGCCTTATTGTTGCACTAACAAAGTATTTGTGGTAGCTTGTCTTTATTTAACATGCCTCTTTTAGAACAGGACCTAAACATTGAAAGTTGAATTAGATTAGCGTTTCCTCTTGTCTAAAATTTACATTTCATTCATAAGGCCGCAGTAAATAAAATAAATGTATTCATCCATAGATAAATGAATCAATTAAGGAGTTATTCACTGATGTTAGTAATTTGAAGTGTTTGCTGTTTTACCTTAAACTTCTTTCTTTACTTTCAATTTTAATAGCACCTAGACTTTTCTTTTAGAGATATTGTCAGTAACATGAACATATTAAAGTTCTCGTTGGTATCATATTTTTAGAAATAGTGTTTCATATTCCTAATATTTTTGGCTCAAAACTTTTTCTTCAAAGTCAATGAACATTTCATTTTCTGGACTTCTAACCTCTGTGTTGACCTCATTCCATTCTGGAGTTAATAACCAAACATTTTCTTTGTTCTCCATCATTTAACTTCTTTCTTTTAACATGGGCTTTGTCACCCTTCTTCTCTTTTAAATATTTTATGGCTGATATATCCTGAACTAAAAATGACTATTTCCTTCTTTTAATTTAAATCAAATCATACTAATTTTCAATCCACTTTGTTACAGATTTTATTCTCTTGTTATTATTGTGTCCTAGTCACTTAGCAAACTTATTGACATGTTTAAGATGAATATTTATATTTTACAACTGCATCTACAGGAACAACTTAGGAAATAATGCAATTTCCTCTACAACATAGATTTAAAAAATAGAAATATATATTTAGTTTAAAATGTCAGCTATCATCCAAATAGCCTACATTTCGAAGAATGAGTTATTCATAAAGAAAAATACTGCATTCCTTTGAAGCATAAAGTGGGATAAAAAAATAAAGTCATGAAAAATTATTACAGTAATGTCTAATATCTATGAAGTGATAAGATGTACCAACAATTCTGTTAAATTAGAAAAATTAAAGAATGTGTTTAATATCACGTAGAAGTTGGAGGAAAATCTTAAGTCTTAAATCTTGCTCATGATATCATACATGCCCATTTTTCCAGTTAAATAAACATGAAATTTAAACAGGCTGTAGAAGTATGTAGTGACTGAATGAAGATGGAACTATACCTAAGAGTCTTTATTTTATAATTTTCCATTACTCAACTGTCATTTGAAATAAGAATGTCCTAGTTTGTTTTTTTAAAACTAAGACCAGTCTCAGTTTTCTTAGTTTTCTTTCAGAGAAAGTGGACAGTCTATCAAAAAAATAAGTGTCAGCAAAATGGCTTCGAGATATATATTCTTCAAAAGGATAGCCTGCTACTTCAACAAGAAAATAGTACGCCTTCTCTAAAAAACCAGCTAGTAGTAAAATACTTGGGCATTTGGGAAACAACTTCAGGTGAAAAGAAAGAAATTTTTTATGAAATATAAAATGACATTTTCACATTATATAAATTTATCCTGTAGCATATGTTCTTTTATAAATAAATCTGCAGGACTTTATTTGCTCAGAAAACATTTCATGCTAAACTTTTTCATTTATTCCAGAATTAACCTAGTTTAACTCTTCTTCAAAGTTCCTTAGAAGTTTGTTTATATATATATCAACTGTGATGCTTCTCTTCAATCTTTATTAGCATCCTTATAGCAAGAGTTCTTCCCCCTCCGCCCTGCAGGTTGGAAAATATCTTCCAACTATACATTTTCCAGTTGAAGTGATCAAATATTGTCTTTCAGAAATGAAATTTAGGGTCAGGCTGGTGAAACTTCATGGTAATGGAATTAATGAGACTGTGTTTTAAATCACGTTCCATCTGTTAACCTGATCAAATCATGATTCAACTGATTTGATAATGGATATGAACTTTTAAAAAGATGATAAAAAGGTTAGAAGGTTGAACAAACTACTCTGAAATTGTTGCAAAACTTGCCGTTTGCCATTATATATGGTCTAGACAGGCAGCTCTTGATTGGTTATCATGAAGCAATTCATGAGGATATGAGCGCCAGTGGTGGTGATAAAGAAAAGGGGGACATATAAAGGTCTCCCAGCCTTTATGTACACTGTTTTCTTCATAATAAGTTGCACTGCCCTATTTCCATTTGCTAAACTCTAATTCCTAAGATCTAAACTGGTAATTAGTTCAGAAATATGAATGTGATCTTCACTCTCAAATCTATAAGTCCTCTGAGGTTTCTATGATCACTACCGTGATTTAGGGAGCTAGGCATAGGACATCTCAGAAACCACTGGCAGTGTCTAACACCTTAGTTCTCTTATTTTTACCCTTTTCTTGCAACCTAGGGAGTTTCATGTTATTTTTAAAACTACTCTGGAGTTGGGATAAAAATTCATTCAGGCAGTCTTTCAAAATATTGCATTTTATGTCTCTGCGTGAATTTAATGTCTGTTTTCCTCCTGATTCTGTGGTGACAGCTACCTCTTGGATTAGTGGATGCTTTACAGCTTGATGCCCACATGGAAGAGAGCCTCAGAATCAGCTATTGCAGTGCCATTTACAAAATACTTCTTATTTTATTTTGGGGTTAGTATATGTTGATCCGATAAACATTTATTTATACTAATTTTGAAGAGCTGAGTTAATTAATAAGATAATTACCAAAACTTAGGGATAAATAGGATTCGGAGTAATTATCTTTCACCCTCTCCTAAGGCTACATTTAACCTCTACAATTATTGTTTTTTCTGCTTCTAAATTTACAACCTCTGTTTATGATTCAGCATAGATATTTTTTTATGCATTGAAACTACATAATCATCTCAAATTTGGTTGAGGTGGAAAGGATAGAAAAAAGAACCCTTGATTTATCTTTTTTGGTTATTACACACTAGTGCAACTTGATCAATTTTTGTTACAAATCTTTTATGACCCAATGTATGTTTTAAACTATTCACTTTGTGTTGTTTTTGGAGAAAAACAATCTATTGTCAATAACAATAATAGTCATTAAACTCAAAATTTTCTGAGCACTTACTATGATCTAGCTACTGTGTTAGTTGCTAAAGATTCATTGGTGAGAAACAGGCCCAGTCCTTATGTACATAAAACATTTTTAGAAAGTCAATTCTGATACAAAAAATTCAAACACTATGCTAAATATAAAAGTGTTTTGGATTATTTGCAGTTTTAGAATATCTTAATCCATCTACTTATCTCTGAGCATAGATAACGAAAGGCTCTTATTTACGAGAAAGCAAATAAACATAAACCATGATATATTAGAGTTCTCCAGAGAAACAAAATTAATAGGGTATGGATAAATAAATGGATATAAGAGATTTATTATAGCAATTTGCTTATGCAGTTTATAGAGGCCAAGAAGTTCCACATACTGCCATCTGCAAGTTGGAGAACTAGGAAAACCTGTTGTATAATTTGGTCTGAGTCCAAAGGCCCAGTAACTTTAGGAGTTGAAAGTGTACCTTACAGTTCAAGGCTGAAGGCCTGAGAACCAAGGGGGTGCAGGTGTAAGTCTTGGAGTGCAAAGGTTTGGGAATCAGGAAATCTGATATCTGATAGCTGCAGAAAATGAAAGTCCCAAGTCAAAAGAAAAAGAGAATTCATCATTCCTCTGCCTTTTTGTTCTATTCAGGTGCTTAAGGGATTGGATGAGGCCCATCCACATTGGCAAGAGGAGATCTTTACTGAGTTTCCCGATTCAAATCAGATCTCTTCTAGAAACACTCTCACAGACACACTCAGAATTAGTGCTTTATAGGCTATCTGGGCATTTCTTGACCCAGTCAAAATGGCACACTGAACATGATAAATAAAGCATATTAAATGGCAATGTAATTCTATATCAGATGTAATGAATAAAAGTTATAGAGACAGTCTAGTAATTAAGAATCATTAATTCTTTGGTACCAAAGCCCTTTAGGCAAAACAGAGATGTGGGACAGTGCTTTAAGGCATTGACTCTTCAGTCAGGCTGCTTGAGATCGAATTCCAGCGTCACCACTATACTCATGTATGAAAGATTGTGTGACTGAATCTTTTTCAGTTGTTTCAGTTTCCTTATTTCTAAAGTGAGAATAGTGATAGAATTGCTGTAAGGATTAAATAAGGTAATATAAGTGCATGGCAAGTAAGCATTCATGTTTTAGTTATTAACTATTAAAATATTATTATTTATTAGACAGGTATTTACTGAGCAGAAATACCTGGCCAGATTGAGAGATGTCAAAGATAAGTAAGACAAGGCCCCTGTGTCAGTGAGCTTACCTTCCAATGAGGATGATGAATATACAAACAGCTATACTCTTAACAGAAATGTGCCAATTGTGTTATGGAGGAGAAGGAGTAATATTCATTGGGCAAAACAGATAAAGATGAGAACACTAAAGTTAAGTCTGTTTATTTGGAACGAGATAGCTTTTTGGTCTTCTTGAAATAGAAGAGTTAAATGTTTCATGGAACCCCATCTTGAGTTTTAAATCAGAGTGAATGAAATGATGCTATATAACCAATCTCATTGGTATATAATAGATTAAGAATAGAAATGGGAAACTCAAAATTTGGCAACACTGTCTCACCTAGGGACCAGGATCAGGAGTTATGAAGAATATTATGAGACCACGTTTACTGAAAAATATGTTTTCTAAAGAGAAAAAGAAATTGCTCATCTGAAATTCATAGGCAAAGAATGGTTTCAGGAACAGCACTGATGAGAGTGGTTTTCTCTTAAATACCACTTTTATCTCAAGTAGCTGATAAGTCTAAACATGTGTATGCAATAGGAATGGAAAATCACTGATTTTTTTAGACTGAGGTCTTCAGCATTCAATGAACAGTGCTTAATGCTATATGGAAATAAATTTAATATGAATTTTGCAATACTTGAACAAGCATTATCACCAAATCTGCTAAATGGAGTTACTGATTTTGTTTCTTTCTAGCGCGATGATTTAGTTGTGCAATGCTACTGTCACCGGATGAGATTAATCACAATAATGATGTGTCTTTTTGCTAAAGATATTATCATAAATCATTTGAATTCAGCCAAAGAGAAAAGGTTTCTAGTTAAACTTTCTAAATATTAGAAAATGATCGTAAAGCATGAGCTATTAGAAATAGACATTATTTTTACCTCTCTTTGGGAGCATATGGCAAAATGATTATTCATTGATGCTGAGGTTATTTGGCAAACACACACTCACACAAAAACATACAAGCATCTTAAGACGTATTAAAAATAATGGTATCCTACAATTCCCATTTCACTTTTTCTAATTACATTTATGTGACCATAAGTAACTCATTTAAACATTGGACCTCAGTTTTTTTATCTGTAAAACAAAAATAATATCCATTTCATAGGACTTTTATGATGATATTTCTTAAAAATGCTCTGTAACCTTAAATTACTTTTATTCTTCTCTTTCTCTTTCCTTTCTTCTCATTTTTCTTCCTTCTCCTCTTATTCTTTTCTTTTTCTATATTAGTTAGCAATCATTTCACCAGGTCAGAGGTATATACAATGTATACCCTTAAAAATATTTCATAAGCTTTCCTAAGCATCACAAAACTAAAGCTAAACTCAAGGAAGTTCTTACTATGCTAAAGTTTTAGATTTGTTTATTCTATTTTCATGTCATGAGATTGTTTATCTTACCAATCATACCAATCATACCAATCATACCAATCATAACAATATAGTCTCAAATTAACAGTATAATCTCTTAGTTGAGAATTTAGCACATGAACTTTAATTTCCTTATTTTCTAATAACCAATTTGAAACTATTTTGCATAAAATATAGTTAAAAATATTCAACTGGTACCTAATTGCAATCACAAAAATGTAAAACACCTACTTTCTTCACAGCAGTATTAGGGAGATGAACTAGAAAAAAATTGCGAAACTCATTTTAAATTTTAAGTGGAATAGCATGGAAAATATTCTCAAAATTTCAATTCCAAAATAGTTTTGTTTTCATATTTGTAGCTTTCATTTATTTTTTGCAATACTTTCAGTTGATCATTAATTACTAATGGTAGGCATAATTCTTAATTTAGCCATGTATGATGATTACTGGAAGAATGAAGAAAGGATGGCCCTGGCCTAAAATAAGGAAAGGGTTAAAATTTTAAATATTCCTTAGAAAAACAATTATAACTTTGAATCATATGCACACTACATTTCATGCCTTTTTGTTGAAAAAGAATGAAGTTAATTTTAGTACTCACAAAAACATTTTAAACATTCAATAATTGCATTTTTAAAATAAGCCAACACCTATTAATTGATTAACCGAGACCAAGTAATTGATCATGTACAAAATACCAGAATTGAGGGATTTGCTTTTCTGTAGTGCATTGACTATATAGTATAATAGTCAAGGTGGGCTTAAGTGGAAGAAGTTGAGGTTTCTGCAAGAGGATAAAACCTCAAAGGTGATCAGAGATGATTACTTGATTGCTTTAAAAGAGAAACACCATTGTGTGTTTCTTCCAGTTGCTAATTATTTCTGTGCTTAAGTTGTAGCATCTATAAAAACAGTAATCATAACAGTATCTACCTACCTCATACCGTTGTTGTAAGTTAAAGAAAACACTTAAAACTATGCCTGGCACAAAAGCAAGAACAAGCAGTAGGAGATAGAAAGAATGTTGCTAAGCAGAAATAAATGTACCGACTCTGTATGGCTAAATACGGTTTTCAAATTAAGCTTCTTCTCAGTAGCCTTACCCCAACTGTCTTCCCTTCCTCTCACTTGTTTCTTCCCTTTCTTCTCTTGTGCCCTGGCTATCCTGTGGCTAAGACCACTTATTTTTCTCTCACTTTCTGATTCCGAATTTCAGACTTTCTCTCACTGAATTCCCACCCACCCATTCTCTTGCTCTTTTGATCTTTCTCTCACTTGTTGTCTCCGTATTTTTGCCATTCAAACATATTTTTAGATGAATTATTTGTGACTATGTTCTACATGAAATGGAATGATAGTGAGTGGAGCAGTTGATCTTGGAGTTTGAGTGTTGACAGAAGAGGGTCTTCCAGAGAGATGTCCTCAGTGGTGTAAGGGGTGCCCTCCTCTGTGTGGGTAAAGGGGTAACAGCAGTGCCATCAGGAGGGCTGTCCCAAGAGGAAAAGCACTGATTCCACAGGTTCCTATGAAACAGGACACCTGGGCATTCAGTAAATCTCTTTATCCTGACTGCATTGGTGCTGGTTATAATTCTAACACTGGTTATGTTCATTATTGTACTACTCATCATGCTATAGTGAGGTGTGATGAGGAGCCAAACTACAAATGAATTTATCTTTCTAAACTGAGAGTCACAAAGCTGAACTAAAAGCTTTAGGCAGACTGGGATCCAACTGTTTGATTGTGTCTCACTCTTTTTCTCCTTAAAATAAATCATGTTTCTTTCTTTCTTCTTTTTAACTACTTAAGTTTGAGTCTTACATAATGATAATGGCTAAAATGTGTTAAATATGTACTTTGTGTACCAGGCCCTATAACACACACTTTAAAGATGCCATCATATGTGATCTTTTCATAGTAGTAGGAGGTATTATTTTTATTATACACATAAAGAAACTGAGGCTCAGAGGATTTATGTAATTTGCTAAGTGTGTACAGGAGATCAGTATCAGAGCAGGGATTTCAAACCAAGCAGTCCACTTCCAGAGCTCAGATTCTCAATCATTTTAGATTGATAGGACACTACGTAAGTGTAGCTGCCTCTACCTGGTTCCATGCAGGAAATACAGAGCTGGATCTTTAATAGGATTTCTATTTAGCTAGAAAATATAGAGATATTGACGTAAAATACTGAGTAGATCTACATTGTAACTGTGAAATGAATATGTATTTGTACATGGCTCTTCTTTGTCATTTGTACAAATAATTAATTCAACTAGATTCTCCCTTTTAATTTCATTAGTTTTCTTGTCCAAATTGATCCCGGCATACATACTTTGTTTCTTGTCAGGATGTGTATACAAATAGCAACTTAATAGCAATCCATTGATGAGAACTCCCATTACATTATGAGCTGTATTAATTTTTAATAGGCCAAATGCAGGCAAGTTCCTGGACATGCTGAATCATCTCAAATTTGAGGTTTATCTTCAAGGATGTAATGATCTCACCAGGCAGTAAACCAGTTCTCTGGAGAATGACCACCTTTGAGGGCCAATACAAGCCAAACTAATGAAATCATTACAGAAAAAGAAAACATTATTTTAAGATAGAAATGGCCACTTGTGTATTTCTTTTGGGGTTAGATTTTAAATGATCTGTTTATTGTCAAGCACAAAGTAGCACAATTTTATTTACATGTGATCTGAATATTGAATACACTGTAAAATAAAAAAATAAACCCTCTGTTCACTTAAGAGACATTCTTCTTGGGAAACGGAATGAGAATCAGTCACAACATTTCTATCTTATATTCAAGAGTCAAGTACCTATACACTTTTTACAGTCGTTTTTGTATTTCATTGCCTAGTGCACCCTCCTGATATTGGTGGCATTGAGAATGGAAAGTATTGTTTTATCTGCCTTTCAGATGTGAAAATAATCCATTTGAAAGGAAGGGATATAAAAGATACTCCATTTCCAAATAGACTTAGATCTACAGAAGTTATATCATCCATGAAATCCATCGGATGTTGTGAGGACTTTATTTCTTTGGTAAAACTTTAGTATCACCATAGAAATACAAAACAAAACAAAACAAAACAAAACATTTTAGAAAAGTAACAATAGATACATTTTGGAAAATTAAACATTAAATTTCTCTTTTTATACGACTTCACATATACACTTATCTTCACCGTAAAACATTATAAAGTGTTATAGTAAGTAGTCAACAATTAATATGGTAGAAACTAGTGAAAAATGTGCATTACAGTGAAGTGCTATATAAAAATATAATGTTAAAAACTACGTATAGATTTATAAACCAAAAGTGAGGTGGGTTGGAGATCAAAAAGGAAAAATTTTAACAATTCACTATACCATGAGAACATTGTATTATTTGGGGGTACATCATGTACTCAATATTTCTCGCTTGCTCCATTCCTACCTCTCTCTCTTTCTCACTCTCTCCATCTCTCAATAAAGACGTTCATAGATTATAAATATGTAGAAGTACTCATTATGAGAAGCAGGAAGTAAGATTTTTAAAGGATGGCTTTCTTTCTCCTAGCTTAACTCTTCATTATTCAATTACCTGTGCTTGAAAAATTGAATGAGAAAACAATTTTACCTGAAACTAATTATTTGCATGTCCTTTAACTTGAATGATCAAATTATCTAATTCAACAATTATAATACACATGTAAAAAGGGCACTTTTGAAAAGACATCTTTAAAAATATACTTTATGATCTTTTCCCTGTTTAATTCTGATTGTTGCAAAAAGAAAAAGTTCTATTAATGACGCCATTTTTGTGACATAAAAAGCTTTCTTTATGCTTATAATGGTAAAAAGATTACATTGTATTTGTAAAGGCTACAAGGCTTTTAGAAAATTATTATATAAAGGAAAGTCGTTAGTTTTATTTTGTGATGTAAGTAAAATATTCTATAGTTGGTATTAAATATAATTTACTGGATCCTGTGAGTCTAGAATTTGTACTTAGAATATTTGTATCTCTGCTTACTTCTTATTATATATTGAGTATATTATCTGATTTGAAATAATACATATAAGAATTCTGAGCAACATTGTGATATTCCTAACCTTTCAAACATCCATGTAGATGTGTTTTTATCTTGAATGTGTGAAATCTCTCCCTTCTTATCTAATAGTAATTGGTATGTCTTGGTTTAGCATTGAAACAAGAATTTAACAGCCAATAGATGGCACTGGAAGTATTCAAAACACATTCTTTAACTTTTCCATTTTATGAATATGATTATTTCTGAAAGCAAGTGACAATTCGCATAATCAAACTAAAAACAAAGGCACATTCGGAATGTTCATGTTGAAGAAACTCAAATATTTAATTCCTGTTGAAAAATTTAGCACCCTAACAATATGAAACAATGCCTTCTTTCTCTACTGTGTTGTAACTTATTAGTGTGTCATTCAAACATATTTTACTACCACCTGCTAGGATTTCTGGGCAAGTAAATCAGTAAGCTCACTTGGTGTGTGTGATGTCTGCAGAGATTTCATTTTTGGTACTACTTTCCTGCCTATGTGATCCCGATGGGGCGAGGATTACTGAGAAATGTAATTAAGTCTTTTCATTACTGGTCCTCACCTGGATTGTTCTAAAGCCAACTTCACAAGTAATCTTTTTATTCTCTGTAGCAAACAAGCCCAAAAAATGTTCAATGAATCACGCAGAGTAAAAGAGAAAATGCATGATAGCACTTCAGCATGAAAAGATATCATGCTGAATTGTGGCTCTGGAACGCCCGGTGTCCACACCCCGGGGAGGTGGAAGTGCTGGAGGCGG
>NW_011889410.1:0-4233 GCF_000151845.1 Pteropus vampyrus
CAGGACCTCCTGGGCCCGCCCCAGAAGCATCG
This sequence comes from Pteropus vampyrus, assembly GCF_000151845.1. Lineage (NCBI taxonomy): Eukaryota > Metazoa > Chordata > Mammalia > Chiroptera > Pteropodidae > Pteropus > Pteropus vampyrus. Next base: position 33 of record NW_011889410.1, read on the forward strand.
CCCATGTGGGCAAGGGTGGGGCCCCCGGGGGCCTCTGAGGGTCCTGCCTGATCTAGGCCCGCGGGGACGGCGGCACGGTCCTCACTGTCCTCCTGCACCCTGCCATCCTCTGCCTTAGCTTCGGCTCTGGCATCAGCCTGGGCACTTGTCCCGGCATCAGCCCCTCCTCTTGCCTGGGCTCTCTCGCTCCTGGCCAGACTGGCCTCCCATGCCTCAGACTCGCGAACCAGCCCCAGCATCTCCAGGAAAGTCGGAGCCCTCCCCACCAATCTCAGCTTCCTCAGGGCTTCGTCCAGGGGCTCAATAAGGTTGGCCCTGGTGAGCACCTGCCTCAGGCGCACGTGGTCCACGGAGGCTCTGGCCAGAGCCCCCTTCTCCACGGCTTTCTGCAGCAGGACTTCCAGCCGCAACACGAAAGCCGAGAGCCGCTCGCCTGACTGCTGCTGAGCGGTCAGGCACTTCACCCGGAGGGTCGCCTGGGACTCAGTGTCCCCGAACACCTGGACGAGGGCCCCCAGGCAGTCTCGTGCCGTCCTGGCAGGGTTCTCCGCCAGGAGCCCGAGCACGAGCTGCAGGGCAGTCCCTCGAAGGCCTTCTATCAGCCTCCGCCTCCTCTCCCTTTCCGAGACCCCTTGCCACACGTGCAGCATGTCGGCGGTGTGGTCTAGCCAGGTCTCGAAGGAATCCTCCCCCGGGAACGGCTGCTCCCTCCCGGAGAACACACCCAGGCGCTGGTACCGCACGGTCTCCACCCAGGGCTGGACCGCCTGACTGACCGACCGGAGCCAGCACACCCTGCGCAGCCCTAGCCCCAGGGCGCCGGCCACGCTCTCCACCGTCTGCCCCTGTTGCTCCAGGAAGCGGAACACGCGACCGAGAAACTCCTCGCCTGAGCAACGGGGCACGAAGACCACGCTCCAGGGACCCCCGGTGCCCGGGATCTCCCTGGGGACCAAAGCGTAGTTGACTTCGCGGTCGAGCTCCACCAGGGCCGCGGTGGCATTGTCCTCCTCGCGGAATACTTTGCCCAGCACGGTAAAGTGGCCCATGGGCCACAGGGCGGCCTCCAGGGACTCTTGCAGTTCGGCTTCATCGCAGTCCTCCGGGATGCCCAGGATGAGCAGGCCCCTGCGAGCGCTGACGCCCATCCACCGGCACCAGTCCTGCAGCATCGTCACCGCCATCGTCCGCAACTTCCACCAGCGCGGGGCTCACGCCACGGACCAGAGACGGTTCCTGGCGCGGACCGGGCTGCCGCTGGCTGCGAGATGGACCGGGGCGGGAGCCTCGGGCTCAGAGAGAACTTCCCGGGTGTCCACGGCCTGCGAATACGAACGGGGCGACAGCGAGGTTAATGCCGACGCCCTCCCGACCCCAGCCGCCCGGCTCCCCCGGCGGCGCCCCTGCGACCCAGGCCCGACCCCGGCCCTCCGCAGGCCCGCAGCGGCCGACGCCCGCTCCCCGCGCCGCTGCGCGCCCGGGCTGGCCGCCCCAGTCCCGCGGGGCAGGGCGGAGGGCGTCCGCGCGTCCGGCAGACAAGCTCACCCTTCCCGAGTCGGGTCGGGTCCGTTCCTCTGGGGCGCGGTCCGTCCCGATCCGGGTCCCAGCAGGAGGGGCGCGGGGCTGCGCGCAGCGGCCGTGGGAGCGGGCGTCCGTCTGTCCCTGGCGCGCGCTCGCCGTCGCTGCCTCTCCCTGTCGCCGCCTGTCCCTCCTCCTCTCGCGGTCCCTCTGGCAGCGGCGCACGTGGGTCAGCGCGCAGGCGCCTGCTCGCCGCCAGCGCGCTCTGCACTGCGGACTCCGCGCGGGCGCGCAGCGGCGGCGGAGCGTGGACCCTCCGCGTCGCCCCGGTGACCGCCGGCCCATTGGCGCGCGCGGGTCACGCGGCGGGGCTGTCACCCCGCTGCGGGCGCGCGGGGATCTCGGGTGACGTCACCTGCTCCTTTCCCCGCCCCCGAGGGGGCGCCGGCCCGCGTGGGGACTCCCGGGGTCTGAGAGTCTTTGCGCCCATGGGGGACCCTGCCCCGCCCCCGCCCCTCCCGGAACGTGCCCTCGGCAAGTCGGCGTGGCGAGCGGCCCCCGGGGTGGCCCCTGGGGTGGCCCCCGGAGAGCCGCTGGACGGGCCTGAGGTGCGCTGGCTAGCGCTGAGCCGAGTTCGGGCCAGGGCCCGGGAGCCTCTGGGGCTTCTCCGCTGCTCTTCCCGCCCCCTCGCCTTTCCCCGTGCGCCGCCCCCAGCACTGGTCTTGTCCCAAGGCTAGGCGGGGAGCACCTGCGCTAGAGGGGCACCAGGTGAGATTCCGTGGAGTAGATGCCACCTGCGCACGTGTGCGCTCGCACAGGCCTCGCTCGGCCTGCTCTGCCCGCCCCTCGCTTGGGGGCTGCAGGCTGCAGGCTTAGGCCGCTGAGGGTGCAGGATGGGCCGAAGTGTCTCGCTGCCTTGTGGCCAGTGGCCTGCTACAGAGAGGGTGACCTAGTGTCCAGCTGGGCTGCGGCCTTTCCCATTTTGTACACTGCACGTCCATGTTTTTTGAGAAGCTGCTTCTCCACTTACAACCTACCCCCTTTGGGTTGTCTTTTTCTTGGTTTCTGGGCTGTGGGTTGTTCTGTATCCATCGGGTCCCAGGACATAAAAGTAAATAAGACATTTTTACTGGCTTCAGAAGTCTTCTATTTGAGCAGAGCAGACAATATTAATATTCTTCACTGTCCTTTGGGCACTGACTGGAATAGCCCTAAACCAGGGCAAAGGTTAACTCCAATTACAAAATGGTTTGAAACTTTCAAACTGAATATTTTAAAACTACCACCTCGAAACTGTTGTCCCCAAATCCTTCTTTCTTGATATCCAAGACATCAGCAGATCTGCTTCACTGCTCCTGGCTGGCGCCTCTACATGGTTCTTCCCAGAGAAATTCCAGATGCCTCCTTTGCCTTGGTGATTCTGAACATCTCTCCTCGAGTTCTCATAACTTTGCCATTTACTTACTGTGTGACTTTGAGCTGGTCAGGTCCCTCCTCTTAGCCTCAATTTTTGTCCCTGTAAGTTGAATAGATGGTTGAGCCTGCAGAGTGGCAAACTCAGACCAGGATGCAGTCCTTCAGATCACCATGCAATTTCATTGCGTTTTTAGGATCATAGAAAGCTGATTTAGAAATTGGCAATCGAGTGTTTTATGAGAGATGAATTCTTAGTACCCTCTGAGATGTATAAGGAAAAAGTCATACATGGTAGACTATCAAATCACTCCTGACAATGTCCTATTCCATATGCCATGGAAAGCAAATTATCACTTTTGGGGGAAGACAATTTTACACAGTTTTGCGCTTTTCCTACCTGATCAAGCAGAAGGAAACCGCTAATCTGAAGTTGAGCCAATTTCCTCTCTCATAAAAGTGCCAGGGATTGTGAGCAGAAAGAAATAATGGAAGGGAATTCTGTGTGGATAAAGCCACCAAGGAAGAAATGGTTGCAAGTCTACTCAAAGGGCTATGGGGAACAATCTAGGATCTGATTTCAGCTCTACATGAAATAAGGTGCATGGTCTTGAACATGTGCCTTAACCTCTCTCAGCCTCATGACTCATAAGGGTAATGTTAATACCAACCTCCCTGAAGGCTGGTGAGGGGTAATAAATAACTCCTATGAAGATTTGTAGGAAGACTGACCAGGGAAAAGCTCCTAAGGGTCATTGCTCCCTGGACCCTCCCTGAAAGCTGGCAGGCAGATGCGCAGAACGTGCCATCCGAATGTGGGGTGGAAAGGCGTGTGGACACATCTACACCACACGCAGTAAAAGGCAGATATGCAGACCTGGCTGAGTAGACAAGCCTCACCTGGACAACAATCGCAAGCCAACCTCGTGTAGCTTAGGGAAAGGCCTGCTCACAGGAGGATGTGAGGAGGAGGTGGAGAGAACAGGTAGGAGCACACAGGCCTCAGTCACTTCCTCCCTCCTTCCCAAAGTGATGTCTCCATCACCTTGCATGCTAGCCAGCATGAAGACAGCAAAATTGGGGAACTGATGAATAAATGTCACTTATAAAGTGAAAAGCGTAATAGAGAATGAAGGAGGCCACCTCCACTGCGGTGGCCTTCCCCTGGCTTAGATCAGCAGTGTCAGAGTCACCCAGGAGGCAGATTCCTGGGCCCCACCTCCGGAAAGTCTGATCTGCTAGGTCTGATACAAATCTGGGGATTTTTTTT
>NW_011889410.1:4283-10227 GCF_000151845.1 Pteropus vampyrus
TACACAGTTTTGCGCTTTTCCTACCTGATCAAGCAGAAGGAAACCGCTAATCTGAAGTTGAGCCAATTTCCTCTCTCATAAAAGTGCCAGGGATTGTGAGCAGAAAGAAATAATGGAAGGGAATTCTGTGTGGATAAAGCCACCAAGGAAGAAATGGTTGCAAGTCTACTCAAAGGGCTATGGGGAACAATCTAGGATCTGATTTCAGCTCTACATGAAATAAGGTGCATGGTCTTGAACATGTGCCTTAACCTCTCTCAGCCTCATGACTCATAAGGGTAATGTTAATACCAACCTCCCTGAAGGCTGGTGAGGGGTAATAAATAACTCCTATGAAGATTTGTAGGAAGACTGACCAGGGAAAAGCCCCTAAGGGTCATTGCTCCCTGGACCCTCCCTGAAAGCTGGCAGGCAGATGCGCAGAACGTGCCATCCGAATGTGGGGTGGAAAGGCGTGTGGACACATCTACACCACACGCAGTAAAAGGCAGATATGCAGACCTGGCTGAGTAGACAAGCCTCACCTGGACAACAATCGCAAGCCAACCTCGTGTAGCTTAGGGAAAGGCCTGCTCACAGGAGGATGTGAGGAGGAGGTGGAGAGAACAGGTAGGAGCACACAGGCCTCAGTCACTTCCTCCCTCCTTCCCAAAGTGATGTCTCCATCACCTTGCATGCTAGCCAGCATGAAGACAGCAAAATTGGGGAACTGATGAATAAATGTCACTTATAAAGTGAAAAGCGTAATAGAGAATGAAGGAGGCCACCTCCACTGCGGTGGCCTTCCCCTGGCTTAGATCAGCAGTGTCAGAGTCACCCAGGAGGCAGATTCCTGGGCCCCACCTCCGGAAAGTCTGATCTGCTAGGTCTGATACAAATCTGGGGATTTTTTTTTTCAAAAGGTTCTGGTAATTACATACTTTAAAAAGTACATTCTGCAATACTTAACACACAGAGGGCCATAAAGAAAAGTGCAACCGATACTTCCATAGTAGTATCTAAGACACAAAACACTGTCAATGAAGTTAACCCCTTTGCATACTCCTTCCAATCGCCTGCCACTCTCTGCTCCATAGAGGGATGCTCCGTTCTGTATTTGCATTTCTTTGTACTTCCACTGCACATAAATATACCCTTAAACACTTGGTAATATTGTATTCTCATATTTTAAACTTTATATAAATTGCATCATATTCTCCACATTCATCTGCTGCATAAGTAATCATTATGTTTATGAGAATCACCATTTTGATACACGGAAGTCTGATTCATCGGTTTTCACTTTTGGGTAGTATCTCATCATGGGAATGTGTGTACGAAAATGTATTTATCAATCTTCCCTTTGACAGATATTTAAGTTGCTTCCCATTTTTAGCTGTCACAAACAATGCTGCTTCGAAGATTCTTGGAGAGTTTCACTAAGAGATGTATCCAGCAGTGGCATTGCTAGATCAGAGATTATCTTCAGTTTTAAGAGATATTGCCAGATTGTTTTCGAGGTTGCCGTACCAAGTTATACCTCCATCAATCTCCACATCCTCACATAACATTTCATGTTATGTGACTTAAATGTCACCAATTCAGAGTGATGCCAATTGTCGTTTCATTGTGCTTTTAATTTCTCTGATTATAAATGAGGTTTAATACTGTAGTTAGGGAGCCATTTCTGAATCCTTTTTTGGGAAATTCTTAATAAAGTTTTTTTCCTCATTTTGTAGTTGGGAAGTTTCTCCTTTTTTATGCTTCACAGACGTTCTTTATGTAATCTAGATACTTCTCCCTGTTAGATTACTACTTTAGTGTAACCAATTACCCCAAACATATTGGCTTCTAAGAACCATTTTATTCTGTTCACAATTTTGTAACTCAGAAAATGGGGAGTTCTTTTTTGGGTTTTCTCGTGTGGTTGCAGATGTAAGCTGGGAATTTAATGATCTGAAGGCTCACATGGCTGACATTGAGGCATCCTTTTGGTACTCACGGCCACGAGCATCCTAATTTTTACAGACACCCAGAATTCAATAGCTTCTCTGAATTCCCATTCTTGGGTCAATGAAGTTTTTGATATGGACTATAAGAAATCTCTGTGGGAGAATACAGAAATAAACAGAAATTACTACCTTTAATTGTTTAAGATTGTCATGGATTGAATTGTGTCCTCCCAAAATTCATATGGTGAAGTCCCAAACTCCAGGACCTCAGAGTGGGACCTTATTTCCAAATAAGGAAATTCATGGCAGACATAGCTATTACAAAGTTATGCAGTCATCATTTTATGTTATTTTTAATTAATAAATTTAATGTTTAGAGCGATTTTAGGTTACAGCAAAATTGAATGAAAAGTACATACCTTTCCAATATACCTTGTGCCCCTCACACTCATAATCTCCCACACTACTGACATCCCACACCAGAGTGGTACGTTTGTTACAATTAATCAGCGAACCTGTAACGACATATCATTATCACCCGAAGTCCATAGATTGCATTAGATCTATAATAGATCAAGTTGGAAAGAACTGGCATCTTGACAATATTGAGTCTTCCTAATTTTTTTGTATTATGTGCATATTTTGGATAATTTTCCTGCTTAATGGGGAGGAGCACATAACCTGTAATATTATAGTGCTGGGAACTGGGGCCTGGATTGATGCTTTGAATGGAGATCCTATTGAAAAATATGTAAATATAATGATGTCACAAGGACAAATAGTAGAAAATAAGAATAAGCAAAGGACTGCTTGTTTCTAGTTAGGAGGAAGATGGCTTATAGTATCATAGACAAAGAGCACATAGGTTCATTCAGACACTTGGGCCCTCGTGAAAAACACAAATTAGAGATTTTATATAATTCCCATGTACCTTTATGTTTCCTACAATTTTTAGGGCTACCTTTGGTGAGCTTTGGACTTTGAGGACCCTTGGTGTTTGTCCTGGGAGAAAGTAGGTTTTTTCCTTATTTCAGGCTGGTCTGTGCTGTGACATGTACTTAATTTGGCCAGTTAAGGTCACTATGATTGCCACTCTAGAGTACATGGTAGTTGAACTTGACACTTCTAAAGATGACACAGAAGGTACAGGGATATTTTAGGCTAAAGAGTGTTGTCTAGCCTGCTTTTGTGATGGTAAAGAAGGATTGATCTGTGGACGCAAAATGTCGATGTTACCCACTTGAAATCAATAGTATTTAAGCCTGAATTTGCATCAGCCGGAGTATGCTTATCTTGGCCAATAGTTCATGTAGTTAATCACTATACTAGAAACCTCAATCAGCTCATAAAGAGATGAGATTTTTTTCATGCCTACCTGGTGAAATAGAAATAACAAATATGAATAATAAAATGGCAGTAACAATGTTCCTATCAGTAGTCACTTTAAATGTAAACGGATTAAATGCTCCAATCATAAGACATAGGGTAACCAAATGGATAAGAAAACAAGACCCATGCATATGCTGTCTACAAGACACGCAGTTCAGATCAAACGACACTCACAGACTGAAAGTAAAGGGATGAAAAAGATATTTCACGCAAATGGAAATGAAAAAAAAAAAAGCCAGGGTAGCAATATTTATATCAGATAAAATAGACTTTGAAACAAAGACTATAATAAGAGATAAAAAAGGACATTACATAATAATAAAGGGACTGATAAATCAAGAGGACATAACCCTAGTAAACATATAGCACCCCAAATAGGAGCACCTATATATATAAAGCAATTATTAACTGACATAAAAGGAGAGATCAATAGTAATACACTCATAGTAGGAGACTTTAACACCCATTGACACCAATGGACGGATCTTCCAGGCAAAGAATCAGCAAGGAAACAATGGGCCTAAAAGATACACTAGAACAGATGGACCTAATAGATATTTTCAGAGCATTTTATCCCAAAGCAACAAAATATACATTCTTCTCCAGTGCACATGGAACATTTTCTAGGATAGACCACATGTTAGGACACAAATTAAGTCTCAGTAAATTTAAGAAGATCAAAATCATATCAACCATCTTTTCTGATCACGATATGAAACTAGAAATCAACTACAAGAAAAAAACTGGAAAATACACAAATACATGGAGGCTAAGTAACATGCTACTAAACAATGAATGGCTTATCAATGAGATCAAGGAAGAAATCAAAAGATACCTAGAGACAAATGAAAATGAAAACACAACTCAAAATTTATGAATCACAGTGAAAGCAGTCCTAAGAGGGAAATCCATAGCAATACAGGCCTACCTCAAGAAACAAGAAAAAGCCCAAATAAACAATCTAATCTTACAATTAAAAGAACTAGAAAAAGAACAGCAAACAAAGCCCAAAATGAATAGAAGGAAAGGAATAATAAAGATCAGAGTGTAAATAAACGAAATAGAGTCTATAAAAACAATACAAAAGATTAATGAAACCAAGAGCTAGTTCTTTGAAAGGATAAACACAATTGACAGACCCTTAGCCAGACTCAGCCAGTAAAAAAGAGAGAAGACCCAAATAAATAAAAACAGAAATGAAAGAGGAGAAATAACCACGGATTCCACAGAAATACAAAGGATCATAAGAAAATACTACGAGCAATTATATGCCAAGAAATTGGACAATCTGGAAGAAATGGACACATTCCTAGAAACATACAATCTCCCAAGACTGAGTCAAGAAGAATCAGAACATCTGAACTGACAGATTACCATCAATGAAATAGAATCAGTAATCAAAAAACCTTCCAAAAAACAAAAGTCCTAGACCAGATGGTTTCATAGGAAAATTTTACCAAACATTCAAAGAAGAATGATCACCTATTCTTCTCAAAGTATTCCAAAAAATTCAAGAAGAGGAAAGGCTCGCTAACTCCTTTTATGAGATCATGATTACCTTGATTCCAAAACCAGGCAAAGACATTACAGAAAAAGAGAAAACTATAGGCCGATATCTCTTATGAACATTGATGCAAAAATCCTCAACAAAATTTTAGCAAACGAAATCAGCAATACATTAAAAATATCATACACCATGATCAAGTTGGACTTCTTCCTGGGATGCAAACTTGGTACAATATCCGCAAATCAATTAAGGTGATACACCACGTTAACAAATCGAAAGATAACAACCTTATGATCATATCAATAGATGCAAAAAAAGCGTTTGACAAAATCCAGCATTCATTTATGATAAAAACTCTTAGCAAAGTGGGAGTAGAGGGAACATACCTCAACATAATAAAAGCCATATGTGACAAACCTACAGCTAACATCATACGCAATGGGGAAAGGCTAAAAGCATTTTCCTTAAGATCAGGAACAAGACAAGGATGCCCACTTTCACCACTCCTCTTCAACATTGTATTCGAAGTCTTAGCCACAGTAATAAGACATAAAAGAAAAATAAAAGGCATCCGAATTGGAAAAGAAGAAGTAAAACTCTCGTTATCTACCGATGACATGATACTATATATAGAGAACCCTAAAAGTTCCACCGAAAAACTGTTAGAAGTGATCAATGAATTCAGTAAAGTAACAGGTTATGAAATAAATATTCAGAAGTCCGTGACATTTTTATACACCAATGATGAACTTTCAAAGAGAAATTAAGAAAACAATCCCATTTACAATTGTGTCGAAAACTATAAAATACCTGGGAATCAAATTAACCTGAAAGGTAGAAGGCCTATTTTCAGAAAATTATGTCATTGAAAAAAGAAATCAAAGAAGATACAAATAAGTGGAAGTATATACCGTGCTCATGGGTAGGAAGAATCGACATTATTAAAATGGCCATACTACCCAAAGCAATCTACAGATTCAATGCAATCCCTATCAAAATACCAATGGCATTTTTCAGAGAGCTAGAACAAATAATCCTAAAATTTACACGGAACCATAAAAGACCCCGAATAGCCACAACAATACTGAGAAAGAAGAACAAAGTTGGAGGTATCATA
>NW_011889410.1:11462-27405 GCF_000151845.1 Pteropus vampyrus
AGACTCACAAATATAGTGGACAATTTGGTGACGGACAGAGGGGAGGGGGTTGGGGGGACTGGGAGAATGGCGTGAAGGGTTAAAGAAGTACAAATTAATAGTTGATAGTCGATCATGGGAATGGGGAGCGCAGCATAGGGAATGCAGTTAGCATTAATATGATGGCAAGATGGAGGGCCAGGGAAGGGAGGGAGCCATTGGGGCGATCATTTTATGAACATTATAGATGTCTAACCAATGTACTGTATACTTGGAACTAATTTAAATTTAAAAAATGTTTCTACTAACAACAACAAAAAAAGACTTCACTTTGCACATGGGTCTGTTAATTTTGCAATGTATGTGTTGAGCTTCTGTGGCCACACAGCCTAGACAGCTTCCAGATCCTGCACTGGCTAGTCAAAGAGCTAAAATCTTAAATGCACCAGCACTGTTAGCTGCCAATCCTCTGCAGTGGTAGCTTCAGAGCCTTATCTCTGCGTGGGATACCATGTCAAATCAGGAAGTCTCCCCTAGGTTGACAGCAAGGCCAGTGCTCACATCAGAAACTTTTTAGTAGCAGTGTCTTTGTTACCACTAGGAACTGACTAGGGACATATCTAATTAACCTGGAGAATACTAGGGACTAATATGCAAAAGAAATGATGGGAATCCTTGAAATTTTCCAATCGCGTTGCCCAAAATAAGAAAAAACAAATCCAATAGAAAGGCTGATGACAGTGTCGATGACTAAATTAAAAATCTTAAAGTTAACATTGAGTAACTCTCTCAGGAAGACATAAAGGTGGAAACCGCGCGGGAAAGAGCACTAAGAAGAGTTCCCAAAAGTGAAACAGAAGATAAAGGAAAACAACTTCTTCCCTTTGGACACTGAGAGCTCCCTGTCCTGGGGCTATCCGCCCCTCCCCCACACCTCCCCAGCCACACAGTTTCATCAGATCTCATCTTCTTCCCTGTGTGTTCTCCAGTGGAAAAAGGTTGTTTCAGAGCATTATAACCTGGCCGAACCCACGGCCACCCAGAACTGTCCAGGAATCTTGGCACATCTGTTAGACTTGTGATCCACCATGTTTGGACAGTATTTGTACTACACACACTTACTCCTTACTTGAATTGGGAAGAAGCCCCTTCTGTTTCCCAGTGTCCTGTGGGGACAGAACATCCAGAGCCGGCTCGTGCTGGTCTGCAAAAAGCACAGTGACACCCCCAACACTACTCAGAGTCCTTTCCCATCGCTGAGTCCAAAGGTCGCAATTTCTGAACCGCAGCCCTTTGCTGGTGGGAGGTCCCAGCATGGGTACGACCCTGGAGTGTAGCCTGGGTTCGATGTGAGCCTAACAGTTAAAACCTACATACGCTGCCTACAAGAGACGCACTTCAGATTAAAAGATACATACAGACTAAAAGGAAGGGGATGGAAAAAGATATTGCCTTGATGGACCTAGAGGGTATTGCGCTGAATGAAATAAGTCAGATAGAGACAAAAAGTCACATGATTTCATGTACACATGGAATCTAAAGAACAATATAAACAACAACGACAAAAACGGAAATAAACTCATAGATACAGAGAATATTTTGAAGGCTACTGGAGGGGGAGGGGGTTTGGGAGAACAGCAAAAAAAAAAAGGCAAAAGGATTAACAAGTACGAATGGATAATTGCAGAATAGACATGGAGACGTAGAGTGTAGCATGAGGAAGATGGTTAATAAGGTTTTAATAAATATGTAAAGGGGAAGAGGGGTACTAGATTTAGTAGGGTGATCACTTTGGGAGTTATGTGGATCTCTGATCACTATGCTATATAACTGAAACTGGTATATTATCATATGCCAACTATAACTGAACAAAAACTCACTGAATTATGCAATGTAAATACAAGCAACTAATTGTCTATTATATTTCAATAAAGCTGGGGAAAAAAATAAAAACCTCATCCTTGCTCCTGCTTGCTCTTAAAGGTGTTTCAAACACTAAAGACAGTCTGATATAACTAGGCAGGCAATTTTCAATAAATGTTTAGAAGTATTTGATTAGTTTTGTAACCAATGTTTAAAGATTTGGGGGAAGTTACTTTGTTAAATCCATAAGTAACAAGAGAGCATTCAGAGGAATATTGGCCGTTTGCCTTTTTTAAATTGCTATTATTAATTGGTGGCTTTCGACTTCATAGGATAGATAAAAAGGCATTCAATGAAGTAGAAATATCGGTCAGTATTTTTCTCTACATCATCCCCACTTTCCCTGAGTGTTACACACAGTCATGGGTGGTTTCCAAGGTGGTCAAGGGAATCTTGACCTCTAACCAGCCTCTCTCTCTGTTTATCTAGCATCCTTCCATGCACAGCCATTCCACGTCCCCTGGATTTCTTGTGTACCACAGTGATGGCAGATACATTCCAGCACCACCGTTCAGCTAGAGCACCATTAATTAAGAGTTCATTCATATGGTCCCTGGCATCATTGGCCTCTGACCAAACCTTTCCCCTGCAGTGCTTCTTAAAAAAGCCAAGGGCCCTGTAACTCTGTTCACTGTTTTCCTCCTTTGTCTAGCTCACAAACCACTCGTGGGAGAGCGAACATTGATCTAAGCCCTTAGCTTCCCTTTCAAGTTGTCTTTCCACTTCTCAGTTACAGGGAGATCCCCAAGGTCCGAATCTTTGTTCTTAGTTCCCCAGGCCCCTCCTCACGGAGCCTGTGGATGCAAGTATGTTGGCGTTGCCTCTCCAAGGCTCATCACTCTTCTGCGACCAACTGATCTTTAGCTTTGGTATACTAGGCGTATATGGAACTTGTGGCTACACTTAAACAGTTAGATTTGGTCCTGTATGAGTTTTCTATGGCTGCTATAACAAATTACCACAAACTTGGTGGTATAAAACAACAGAAATGTATTCCATAACAGTTCCGGAGGCCAGAAGACCAAAGTTAGTATCACTGGTATGAATCAAGTTTGGCAGGATTGAGCTTCCTCCGGAGGCTCTAGAGGTGACTCCTTCCTAACCTCTTCCAGCTTCTGTTGGCTACCAGCATTCTTTGGCTGCATCCTTATCACTCCAGTCTTCAAGGTCAGAATTTTCCAGTCTCTCTCTGTTCTTTCTTAACATTGCTTTCTCCTCCTCTGCATGTGTGTACGTGCCTGTGCGATCTCTTTTGCTGTTCTCATAAAGATAGTTGTGATTAAAGGCCCATCCGGATAGCCTAGGATGATCTCCCTATTTCAAAATCCTAAACTTAATCTTATCTGCAAATTCCTTTTTTCCCAAACAAGGCACTATTTTCAGTTTCCATGCATTAGAACCTGTTAATCTTTGCGGGCCTTTATCTAGCCGAATACAGGACCCAATTTGTGCCCCTGCTCTAATCCAACCCACTGGGCCCACCCCTCTTTTCCACTTACATCTCCTGTTGGAAACTTCCTGCAGATAACTGTCTAATAAATCCACATAATAAAACAAAGTCTTGGCTTTCCGATGGAAAAATTACTCTTGACCTTTATATACTTCCCCAACCTGGGAGCTAATAGTTCTTGGCTCCAACTTGGGAGGGAAAGGGTGATTCTTACATCTGTCAGTCGCTGACAGTCCCTCATAGTAACAGGCTTAGGTTTTTCACGTGCTTCATAATGCCACATTTGCGAAACAAGCTACTCTCTTATATTAATATAGTTCGTGTCACATGATGTAATCTCAGTATCATAACATGCCATTTTTGACATAATTTATGCAGGAGTGAGGATGGAAAGGAAGACAGAACATGAAGGGAACACAGAGTCACACCCTGTCATCTTTGCCTCTGTATGTAATATTCTAAAGTTTGTATAGGTACATACCAAATGATAATAGTATTTACCTTTGAGGAAGAGAGCAAGGTTCAGGAAGAGATCAAAGAGGGACTTTTTTTCTCAATATTATCATTTAATGCTGTAAACATTAAATAAATGTTGGTCTAAGTAAAAATAAATAAATGTATATAATATACCATTCAAGAGGGAAAACAAGACACCAAACAATGCTTACAGAACGATCTCAGTTAAATAAAATAAAACCAAATTATCTATGTATATGTTTATGTGTATAAGTGATAAAGGAATAGGCAAAGTTCTGGAAAGATGCTCACTGAGAGGCTGACAATGTTCACGTCTGTGGCAGGAAGGGGACAGAGATGGGGGTGTGATGTTCAATATTTCTTCTATATACCTCCTGTTGTTTGAATTCTTTACCGTGAAAATACAGTCCGGTAGTATGGTGGTTAATTCTATGCGTCAACTCGGCTAGGTTATACTGCCAGTTGCTTGGTCAAACATCTAACTAGATGTTGCTGTGAAAGTAATTTTAGCTGTGATTACCTTTTAAACCAGTGGACTTTGAGTAAAGCAGATTAGTCTCCATAGTCTAATGGAGACTAATAGTCAACTGTTTGGAGTGGGCCACATCCGAACAGTTAAAGGCCTTAAAAGACCGAGGTCCCACAAAGAGAAAGGAATTCTGCCTCCAGACTGTGTTTGAACTTGAGCTGCAACATTAACTCTTCCCTGCACCTCCAGCTTGCCTGCCAGCCCTGCAGAATTAACACTTGTTAGCCCTCACTCCACAGTCATGTATACATGCCTCCAATTGGTTCTGTTTATCTGGAGAACTCTGACTAATACAAGGAGCAACTGAGATGAGACTGTGGAAAGTAAGTTACTTCTCCATTCGGGACTCTTCTGCTTCAAAGACGCGCTCTGGAACTGAAAAGACCTGGCTTAGAATTCCAGTTTCACCACTTTTGTGTCCTTGACCGATTAAACTTTATAGATTTCTGCTTACTTGTTGGTATACACAAGAGAAATAATGGAAAGAATCATTTGCATTACTGTGAAAAAATCAAATGATACAGAGCCTGGTACATTGAGCATTATCACAACTCAGCAAATGCCATTTAGTGTTATTAATAATGGTTTTCATTTTATGCTAAGAAAGCACTGGGAAGCAATTTGAAGGGTTCTGAGCAGGAAGTAACATAATCTGATCTGTTGGAAAAAAAAAGAATTCTGGCAGCTATGTGGGGAATGTATAAAAGAGCAGCAAAGTAGATAAAAATTCAATTTAGGAAGCTATTGTACCGACTTAGGGGAGATTAGATAATTTGGAGTGGGATGGTGGAGGAGATGAAGAGATGAAGATAAGTGGGAAGAGTTGAGAAACACTTAAGGGTTCAAAATTTTATTGCTTTGACTTCTGCTTATGGAATGACAGGGGAGCTTTCGACAGGCCGATGCTCCTATAGAGAACAACAAGAAAATCTCATGAAAATAGGACACACGTTCCCACCACAAGAAAAGAAGTGACAATTACGCGCCATGATGGAGGTGTTAGCTACTGCTGAGGTGGTAATTATATTACAATATATAAATCTATCGATTCGACATGTCGTGCACCTTAAACTTACACAATGTTATATGTCAGTTCTATCTCAACTCAAATGAATTGTTAAAAATCATGTAACATAGGGACATGAGGGTGGACTAGGACTGAATGTAAATGAGGATGGAGCAGGGGGCTCTGTACCTGAAGCTTACCTGCATGGTGGATGCATGGGTGTCCGGTTTTCTATTGTTCCTTAAACTGTTAATATACATGATACATTATCTTTCTTTTGTATATGCTATATTTAACGATAAAAACATTACTAAATAGTAAAAACAAAAAAAAAATGACCAAAAATCAGTTTAAAGTCATTGGAATGTTACTGAAGTGATCAGGACTTAAGGGGCAGGAGAAAGGAAAGTCATGGAAAGGTGAAATGATATTTTGCAGCTTTTTTTACCCTGGGGGAATTTTCCAATTCCGGGCACAGGTCAGGAGGCCGAGAATCCAGGCTCCACACAGGTAGAAAGCCACAGCTGGGGACTAAAAGACCAGCAGAGCTTTTAGTGGTCACACAGTGCTGGAGGGACAAAATTGGAAGTTTAAAGGAGCCAAGATTGCATCGAAGGAGGGCGGCACGGAAGACTGAGTCTGTCACAACGCTGGCGCCCCCCCGCCCCAAGACCTATCTGAATTCCGAATTAGTGTGCAGTAAGAAACGAAGGAGATAAGCAGAAAGCTTTTCTAAGACAGAAGTCTCATGGCGAGAAAAAGAAATAAAAGGAATTCATTATTAGAAAAGCAGTAAAACTATGTTTATCTGCAGACAGCACTTTTTATGTAGAAAATCTCATAGAATCTACCAAAAAAAGCTATTACAAGTAATACGTGAGTTTAGCAAAGTTGCGGGATACCAGGAAGGAAGGATTGCAAGGGAACATGAGGAAGTTTTGTGGGGATGGAGATGTTTATATCTTGGTTGTAATGTTAGCTTCATGGGTGTATGCAAATATCGACATTATCAAACTGTACAATTTGAATACATACATGTCAATTACAGCTGAATAAAGTCACTTAAATAAAAAAAAAATCACTGATTTTCGAGGTGGGGCAGTTACAGGAGATGACAAGGCCTGGGGCTGAAGTAGGGGTCACTTTTGTACCCATTACGTATCCTGTTCTTTTTGCCCGAGCATGACCTTCCTCACTCTGCCTTGCCAACTCCTACCCATCCTTCGGATCTCAGCATTCATGTCCCTTTGCTGATGGCACCTTATGTGGCGTCCCCAACCCCATCTAACTTAGGTCTTGCTCTAACACACTCTTGTAGGACTCCATATACTCTGCCTTCCTAAACACAACACAGTGATTACAGATATATTTGTGCGATTCCTTCAGAAATCCGAAGCTCCGTGATGGCGGCAACCACAGGTGCTTTTGCTGACCATTGCCTCTCTAGCACCTGGGGCAAGGCATGGCGGAGCACAGCCATTTGGCATTTATTGAATATGCGACAAGCTATTAAGTGGAGTGTTGTCTATTTCCACAGGATTTTAGTCCAAATTTGAGGACAGTGGGTGGTAAGTCTCTGCACAGTGTCCAGTCTTAGTGGAAACACAATACAATGCTTCTTATATAAATCAGCCCAAGATGGCCGCTGCGTGTTGGCCCCTAGGACGAAAGAGTATTTTGGCCCTTCTACCTTCTCCGTAAGAAAGGAAGAGAGGTTCTCTCTATCCCCAAATCAAATGTGTCCCTTTGGGTCCTCCATGGAGCCAAATGGAGTTCGAAGCACAAAAGATTTATTGAGAAAGATAAAGGGGAGAGAGAGGGCACCACTGTGATGGCGAGATGCCTGTGGAAGAAGACGGAGATGGAAGGAAGACTGGAAAGAGGAGTCGCAGACTGTGGCGCAGCTTTGAGATAGTCTTAGCCAGCCCAACGGGGAGCTCTGGTGCAAAGATGGCCCATAGAGCAGTCTCATATTGAGCAGAAATGACTCTAGTAGCCTGCCATGTGACGCTATTGACAGGAAGCTGCTCGGGAATAGCATGGCCTCTGCTCAAATGCTGCAGTGGATCCTGAAGGCATTGCACCCGGATACTGTTAGCTGACTGACAAATACATGTGTAATCACTGTGTTGTGTTTAGGAAGGCAGAGTATATAGAGTCCTACAAGAGTGTGTTAGAGAAAGACCTAAGTTAGATGAGCATCTCATCTGGATTCCCCACATATTCCTCCCTGCCCCAATTTTAACATCAGTTCTATCTCTTCCTTGATAAGTATCCATTACCCTGCCAAAATGGTGACTCTTCCTGCCTGCTGGTCTCTAGACGCAGAGAATCAAAACTTCCCAGGTAGCAGTCACATCTATAAGCACAACAAGCCTCTGGCTGTATCTCTTGTTGAGAGCGCACTCTGTTTGGAAACTAGAACCTCTACCCCTTCAGAGTCCAGAGTTGAGTAATGAGAAGCATAATGTCCATCTGGGTAGTTCAGTGGGAAAGATGGAAAGTGGGGCTAGTCTGGCTTCCACTCCTTGGCTCTCATATCCATGCATTCTTCCTACGGGGGACACAGTGCCACATGGAGGTCTTAGATTCAGTGCATATACTGCATCCTGGAGGATGGTACTCCGTACTTGCAGAGTGTTGGCTCTAAATTTATACTTCAGCTGCACCTGCAACAGGACTTTCTCGAATTGTACCGATATAGCAGCTTTTGGGTAATACAGTGTAATAACAGGGAATCAAATGCTCATGGGCCCACTCACACACATCCTTCACCCTGAAGTCTACCTCCTGGTAGTATACTATCTTGTGGGATTCCAGGTCTGCAGATCATGAGCTCTGGAAGCTTCACGATAGTGATACTGGCTGAAGCTCTGCCAGCAGGAAAGGCAAACCCATTCTCAGAATAGATGTCTATTCTTGAAGAAAGAAATGATGCACCCTTTGTGTCAGTCCTGGAATGGCTGATGGTGAAGGGTGCCTAACATCGACTTGCCAAGTCAATGTTTCTAGTTGGCTGTTAAGTTACTCTTCAGCTGTTGATGCTTTCTGGTGGGCTCTGGTATGTGATATAAGTCTTCTGCCTTCATGCTCACTCCATATGTTTATCATAGACTTCTACTTTGATCTCCTTTTCTTCCAGTCCTTTTCCTTCTAGGCTCTCAGCTAGGACATTGGTCACTGCTCTGGATGCATATCTTTTCACCTTAGACCACTTCTTCTTCTATAAAAAGGGTAATGAAGCACACCTTTTGTAGTTCCCTCTGTGTTGTATTTCACGGACGTCCCTGGGTGTGGCTGGAATGCAGCTGCCATCCATTTTCAACTTGTACTCAAATACCAAGCCGATCTATCCAAAAGACAAGCTTAAACCTTTCCTTCCTCCTTCACCTGGCTATACGGGATCACGTGGCCATAGGTTGTGAGCTGAGGAAGAGGCTAGAGTGTAACTGTAAAGGGTAACATCAGGGTCTGAGGCACTGTTCACAGAGCTTACTCACACATCTGTCCCTACACAGACTGTATTCTAGACATATCGTTTCCATCCTACAGTGAATTGCTGATGAGCTATCTCAATTTGACTTGATGAGTGTGACAGGACCCAGCTCATAATGGGAAATTCCAGATACAGTCACTTGGTGTCCCATAGTCAGTCAGTCTGTCTCTACTAGGGCCCAGAAGCACACCAGAAAGGCATAGGATTCTGTGATGGGGGTGGCACACCCCTGCTCCAGAATCCCGGGGGCAATTCTTCTGCAGGGGCTGGCCTTGAAATCTACACTGCATCCTTGCCCATGAATGATACCTCTAACACTATACAGTCTGTCAGATGAGATGCCCCAAGGAGATGCTTACACTTTAGCCTGAACCTGCTGTAGATTCCTCTCCTGCACCTCATCTCTCTCTAAGCTCTCAGCCTTCTGTGTCACCGATATATGGAGAGAAGCAATAATCCTGGAGGTGGGATGTTTTGTCCCCAGAACCCAATGAGGCCTATCAGGTGCCCTACTTCCTTCTTTGTGTTGGAAGACCCAAGATGCACTGATATGTTGGTTATTTTGGAGGGGGAATCCTGCCATATACCTATTAGGCTCCTAAAAACTTTGTTGAAATGGCAGTTTCCTGAATCTTCATAGTATTTATCTCCCACCCCCTGGTGCACAAGCGTCTCACAGACGCCTCTTACTCTTCCTGTCCAGTCAGTATGATGGTGTCAGTGTAATGAATCTGAGTGATGTTCTGTGGGTCTGTGTAGATGATCCACATTTCTCTGTACTATATTATGAGATGGAACAGGTATAATATAGGGCAGACGAATTAACAGGGTCGTGGAACAAATTGTACATAAATATTTCTATCTGTGCACATGATTGTGAATTATTTCTTATCCTCTTCTTTTCTTTAAGGCTGGACTAGAAAGGAATGTATTTATCAAATCAATGGCCACATACCGTCTGCTTGTGCAATGATACCACATCCAGCACAGGGCATCCATATCTGAAATTACTACCTACCTGGTGAAGCCTCGGGCAGTATACAGTCATTTTGCGAAATTCCACCAATTCCCACAGGAAACAGACTGGCAAAGTAAGTGGAGATATGACAGGGACCACGTCCTTTCGATTTTTAAGAATGGCTGTAATCTTTGCCATGTCTGCTGTGATATTGTTTGTGACTTACTCTTGGCTGGAGAGGAGGGCAGTTTCATAGACTTCTATGTGACTTTCGCAAATGTTATCGTTGCCTGAGAGACACACCCTGCGGACGAAAAAGGGGCCACATACTAAACCTGATAAGCTCAGGGGAGGCCCGCATAGCAGAGACCGAAAGTAACCACATACGACGTTCTGAACATAAAAATTCCTAACTAAAAACAGGTTATGGGAGATAGTCACGTCCTAGGCCTGTAGCTTCCTTAACAAAGGTCAATCTTTACCTTTGAAATTGTCTACTGTCTTTCTTCATCTAAGATAACATACCTTTCAAATATCAGAGTAATTTTCTTTTCCGGACCCCTCAAGGCACAACCTCCACACCAGAGCATGAGGCTCCATTCTTATCTTGTCCACATACCATCTCTGTGCGCTGTTAACATTAACTATTCTGTACCCACCGATGTAAAAGAGGTCTTTCTGTTTTACTTTTTATCCAACCCAGAGATTTCTTCGCTTTGCTCTGTCCCACCACCTGAATCTACTATCAATGGATGTCATGTGACCCTCCTTACGTCTCCTCCTTTGATTCTAAGGTATAAAATAAGCTGCAAAACTGCCATTCTCTGGAACAGTTTCTCAATCTGTTGAGATTCTGCTTTCTGGCCAATTGTCATCAGATTGGCTCAAATAAACTCTTTTCTTCTTCCCTAAAAAAATTTTTTTTAATAATCAAATAAATTCTTATAAAATCTTTTCTTAAGCTGGATGTCCTTTTGTTGACGACCCCCACCTAAAATTTGGTTTGGATGTTGACATTGAGAACACAAATTGGGCAAGCAAAGTTTTATTACTTACATAAGTGAGGATTCTGGGGAGAGCAGGACAGGCCTGTCAAGCAGTTTTGAAAAGGCTCGTGAAAGCAAGGGAAAGAGAGAGGCCTGGGATTTCACTGTGGTTAGAAAGTGGGGCTGAGGCGAGGGTTCTCCATGTGCGGAGGGGCACGCATGGTTCAAATCTCCCTCCAGTGCAAAGCAGGAAGTGCACAGGCTTTATTACCAGGTTGTCCAGATATGGGGCACAACGGGAAGAGAGAAGGCCAGCACAAAACGAAAGGTCACTTTCTAGGTTAAATATGGGCTGAGGGCAATGTTCCTTCCTGCCTGCTGGTGCTCTGGGAAATGGAGGCTTTTAAGACTTGAAAGATAAACTTCAAATGACCTACGCTGCACCTGGCCTCATGCCAGTGAGGGTTTTTGCTAAAAGGAATAAAAATTAAATGAGGCTGAACAGAAGAACCTGCCTGCGGAAAGGGAGATGACATCGGGCCCTCTCAGCTATGTGGACAAAAAACAGGGGTTCTATGAAAAATATGGAAAATAGCCTCACAGGATGATCTTATCATAAATTCTGAACTGGGCAGGTCCTGGTGGGTAGGCATGCCCCAGGCATATAATTTCTTTAGTAAAAGAATTATCTTTGCCTTAAACGAGGCCTGTCCATTGTTTCTGTGCTTTTAGGCTAATGCTTCTTTGAAATGCCTCTTTTCGGTCCCCTCAGAAGCAACACCACCCTCAAGAGAACACGGAATCTCCTTAATTATTTTATAATGTGATTCCCACCTTGCTCTCTATTACCTTCATGTAATCTTCCTTAGTTCTCTCCTTAATCTCAAATGCATAAAAGAAACTAAAACACTATTATTCTCTAGCGCATTTGAGATCTTGCCCCCCTTCCATACGTTGTCAGTAAAAACTCTCTGCAGGTTTGGACGTTTCCTACATCGACGACTGCTTGATACCAATGGCAACACAGAAACTACTGGCTTTAATGTCAAAGGACCGGGAAGATACCATTGAGATAGAGACAACTGGAAGGTCACAACCATGATGTTACCCAAAGTATAACAGTTGACCTTTAGTTAAATGATACAGAGAGTCTATCTGCACAGACCATAAGAGCAAAATGTCCACCAGGCTCACCAAGGCCTTGGGGGCAGGAATTACCCACGCACTAGAAGCAGTGTACAGTGTACTGAGAGGACCGTCCCAGACTTTAAAAACCTAGCTTTACAACTCTGTGACCAGGGCAATCCCCTCATTTCTCTTGAACTCAGTTTCTACTATCGAACAAGGAAATGCTCCATGATCTCTGGAGCTGGGAAAAGTAAGTCTCCACTGCCCTGGAGGAGCTCCCTGTTCACCCCCACCCAAACTCTTGGGAACTAAGCCTCTCCCCACGGAGCCCCGGGGCCCAGAGCAGGCAGGACTGCCCCGGGGTCCCGCGTGAGTGGATGATCCAGCTGCCCTCCCCGCGCGTCCACAGCCCCTGCCCCCGGAGAGCTCTGAAGACCACTGTCCAGTGTCCACGGACGACCCACACCAGGGCATCTTGCCAAACAGGATCGGGCCAAAGGAGCCTCTTTCGGCTCCTCACGGGACCCAGCTCCCTTCCTCCCGCTTCTGTCTGGACTGTGGCGACGGTCCACACATGGTCAGAGGGGCCCGCTTCAACCCCAAGGCCAACAGGACACCGGGTACACGAGGCCGGCGGGGGAAGGGCACTAGGAGCCCAGGGTAGCCCCAGAAGTGAGACCGGATCCGTCTATGATCCTCGCGCGCCATCTGGCGGCCGTCGCAGGTACGGCTTCAAGAGAAGCGCCGCCAAGGCCAATCTCGACCAGGGCAGCCATTTCGCTTTGTACGCGGGGTCACGTTTCCCGAAAGGCGTTGTGACCCGAGCTTGCGACTGCAGGAAATGGCGGCCCGCGCAGGCGCACACACGCGCCGTGCGCTGAGGCACATACCCGTGTTTCCTCTTGCTTCCCAGACCCCTGGAAGAATGGGGTTCTCTCTGCATCCACCCTTTTTCCTTCCTAATCCAGAATCTCCTGGCTTCGCACAGAGATCGTGAAAGGTCTGGCACAGTAGTTCCAGACACTGAATAGATATGAGAATAAATTGGGGAGCATTTGAAAAGACACCTGTGCTGGAGCGTCAACCCAGCACTCCATCCTGCCAGCTGTCGCTTGTCCTCCTTTCAAGGCCTTACCCAATTATTTTGGGAGCTTTCGGTGTATGCCCTGGAAAAGCAACAAGCTACTCAGTCCAACCACTAGATCCCTATAGTCTGGCACCATCCAGTTTACACAACTCAGTTCCCTTACCTGGGTCCATATGCCATTGCGCCCTGG
The DNA here is from genome assembly GCF_000151845.1 of Pteropus vampyrus. NCBI lineage: Eukaryota > Metazoa > Chordata > Mammalia > Chiroptera > Pteropodidae > Pteropus > Pteropus vampyrus. The sequence continues at coordinate 24,672 of NW_011889410.1, forward strand.
GTTGTGACCACCTTTTGTAAGTTAAGCACCCCACAGCCCCTCTTGGACCTTTCCCTCAACATAGTCCAATGCTCACTGGGAGTCCCAGGCCAATGTTGCCCCCAACCTCCACCCTCAGCAGACCTTTCCATCAATTACCCACAGCAGACGTGAGACTCAGCTGAAACATTTCGTGACATTTATTTAAGACAAACAGTTACTGAAACCGTTGAAGAAAGGGAATGACAACGCCAAGAGGAACTTCTAACAGCCACTAGAGCCCATAAGTCTTGGCCCTGCTCACCTCCTGGGGTCCTTCAGCGGCCCCCCACACCCGTGGACCTCCCAACATAGCCCCACTTCCAGAGGGCACCACAATTGGCATTTGCAGGACGGTGGATGCTGGTCATGTCAACTCACTGAAGGCACCACTCCCCCAGTGTCCCACATGCTGGGGCCTGGCCTTGCCCTATGACCTCCACAGAACAGTCACGGTGAGGCAGGACAGTTAGCCTAAGGAAATTGCCTTAATCCCTTACTCAACCCTTTCCCTGCAGCTCTGGAATTTCTTCCTTGTCCCTCACTCAGCTCTCTCCCTGTTTCAAATCCCAGCAGGGTCCAAGGACATAGAACAAAATAGGTGGCCTTGAGCTGCCCTCTCCCCTCTAGGATAAGGCTCCGGAGTCTGTCCTTTGTCCTTTGTTAAACTTTGGCTAATCATATCATTATAGTATCACCATTGCAAGTACTATGTCTTCAGGCTCCCCGCCCCCATTCCCAAGCACTCAAAACAGCCCATGATTCAGACAGCTTGGGAAAATACTTTGCTAGCACTTTTCTATTAAGTGTGCTTTTCTATTATTTTGCTTCCATAAAACTTGTGCTTTCCTGTTTGGTGTCTGTTGTGTCCTTGAATTGTTTTTCATGGTCTTAAGAAAAAAAAAAAAGCTTGTCCTCGGAGCCCCAGGGCAGGGGGTCCCTTTTTGGATTTCCACACTGTGGAGCTCTCTGGCATTAACGAGATTCTGGAAAACACAACAGGGGACACCCCACTAAGCCGAGGAAACTCAGTCCCAAGGAACAACAGGGTGGCACATCAGAGCACAGTCCCCGTGGAGAGTGCAGCAGTCCCCCTCGGGTCCCTGGTCCGGTTCTTCCTTCCCGAGGTCACGGGTGAGCGTCGGCCATGACCTCGTCCATCCTTCCCTCCATCTCCTGGGACTGGGCTCGGGGTGTCCGGGATGGGGGGAGGCTGTTGAAAGCAGAACACACATCTCCACAAGGACAAGCGGCGCTTGGCCTAAGTACACTGAGAAAGCAGAGACCGAGCTCACGACAAGGATGAGAGCGAGCGGAGCGCTGGCTGGTGGTGGAGCTCACAGCACGGGGCAGGGAGGGGGCTGCCCCGGTAGGTAGGCCAGGACACCCGGCCAGGTGCACGCACACCTGGGGACTCTACACAGGAACCTCGGCTAGTGTGTGTGAGTGTGTGAGGGGGTGTGATCACTTGACACGTGGTTCACTATGGGGGCTACAGAGCAATGGGTTAGGGGCTTCCCAGTACGGGGAGCGGCCTGCCCCAGGGACACCTCTCCCCCTTCGCATTGGTGTCACACGTGGTCATCGTGGTCACTTGGAAAGGCTGATGGTGGTGGTCATGGACCCTTTGGGTAGTTGGGGGCCTGGGGGTTTGGTCTGGGCCGGGTGGGCTCTACCCTGGGCCCCGCTCCCCAGGCCTCCCTGGCCTGGCCTCCCCTCCCCCGCCTCCAGGGCTCTGCCGCCCCAGGGGAGAGGAGGCCGCTGGGCCTTCTGAGCCTATTTGTCCGAGGAGGACTCGGGGGGACTCATCTCCCCGTCCCCGTCCTCGTTTCCTGACTCCTCCGGGATGAGCTTGAGTCCCTCCTGGGGGAGAAACCCCTCAGCCTCCTCGGCCTCGGCGTGTCGTGCGTGGGCCAGGCCCTCTGCCCCACCAGGACCTCCTGGGCCCACCCCAGAAGCATCGCCCATGTGGGCAGGGGTGGGGCCCCCGGGGGCTTCTGAGGGTCCTGCCTGACCTAGGCCCGCAGGGGTAGGAGCATTTTCATCTCCCTCAGTGCCAAGAGAGACCTCGGTGGTTTCCTCAGGGACAGAGGCTGACCTGGTGGCAACAGGGTTTTGAGGAGCAGCCTCAGCAGGGTCAACAGTGCCAGGACCTGCGTCACTGGCCTCTGCATTGGCCAGGGTGGCCTGGGCACCATCTTCACGGTCTGGCAAGGCCTAGGCACTATCTGCATAGCTTAGGGCAGACTGGGTGCCATCTGCATGGACTAGGGAGGCCCGGGCACCTGTTCATGGCCTGGTGAGACCTGGGCACCATCTTCACGAACTGGGGCAGACTGGGGAGCATATTCATGGGCAAGGGCATCCTGGGCACCATCTTCATAGGCGGGGGCGATCTGGGCACAATCTATACAGCCTGGGGCGGCCTGGGCACAATCTTCATGGCCTGGGGCGGCCCAGTTGGCACCCAGGTCTCCAACGTCCACAAGGGCCCCTTCTTTCACTTGGAACTGCTGGCCCCTATCCGGGGTGGCCTCCCGTGCCTCTGTCTCCCGAATGAGACGCAGCATCCCCATGAAGCCAGGCGGTCTCCTCTCCAGCCGCATCCTCCTCAGCTTGTTCTGGAGCGTCTCGTTGGGGCAGGCCCGCATCGGCACCTGCCGGGCACGCACCTGGTCTGCGACGGTAAGGTGGACGGCCCCCTTCTCCATGGCCA
>NW_011889410.1:29470-34086 GCF_000151845.1 Pteropus vampyrus
GTCAGTGGGCAGCTGGGTGCTATGTCCCTCGTGCCTCTCTGTATTCCCCGGCCAATGTCATCATGCCAGGAACCCCAACAACAGACACGGGATGGCTGGTCTCAACTCAGGAGCCTCATCATCACAGCTCCTTATGCTGCAAACTGGACCCTCCCCAATAAGGAAGTCCATGCATTGGAAAAAGTAGGGGCCTTGGAATCAGGCAAAGCTGGATTCACTTAGCAGCTGGGTGGCTTTGCACAAATCAGTGAACACCTCTGTCCATCACCCATCAGTGGGCATAGAACACTCTTATTGCAGGTAGTCTTGGAGCTTTACCCTCCACTGAGCGCCCGGTGAGCCTTCAGTAATGGTCACAGAGCTCAGGAGTAGAAAGATCTGGTGAGGCCAGTAATGGAATGGGTATTGGAGGCTGGTCGTTGCAGCCAAATCAGTTGTCCCAAGTCCGGGCCCTGAGGAAAAGGGTGAAATAAAGGGTGACATTGGAACTGTTTTCCTGAGGAACACAAGGATTGACTGAGATGACCCAGTGTGACTGTCTGCTTCTGCAGGCTTTAGTCAAGAGAGGCCTCTGAGAGACTCAGCTAATCTCCACCAAGTCTTCTTCATTGTCATCAAGTTATGTTGCACCTCTTTGAAAGCTATGTATTTTTAATTTTTTTTTATTTTATTCTTATTTTTTCCTACAGAACATGGTCTTCCTAGGTGGTCTCTCTCCCATCCAAGTGCTAACCAGGCCCAACCCTGCTTAGCTTCTCAGATCTGATGGGATCGGCACGTTCAGGGTAACATGGCTGTTGTAAACTATAATTAACTGATGGTTTTGTTACCTACCTGTGAACTGGCCTGCATCCTGTCACCTTTCACAAATTGTCAACTCTTACAAAATTTTCAGTTCCAGTTTCCTTCAATATCTGGCCAGACCTCTCCTAAATAATGTTTCTCATTTTTCCCCTTCTTTTGTCACCTGGCCGTCACTGACCTAACACCTGACCACGCAGATCTTTATCTGGACTCTAGGTTGCCTGGAAGCTGGCCTCCCCGTCCCCAGAATCTGAAGCATTGCAAGGTAGATCTGAAGACAAAAGTCTTCAGAGGACTGTTTCTTAGACCTTGCTTTGCCCCATTCAGGAGATCTGTGATTGTCTGAATTGTTCAATGATGTTGCATATTATTCATCTTGAACAAAAGTGGGGACTGAAAATCTTGAATTTTACTTGAGTCTTGTGATTCTGCAAAACAACAAAGATTAAGAAATACCTTCACCCCCCCCTCCCCCGCCTTTGTGTTCTGGGAAAGGACTTACTGCAAAGAATCTCTCTTCCCCATGAGACCTAGATAAGACTCAGAGATGCCCTCTTGTTTATCCGGGGACAAGGACAGACACAGACTCTCCCAATTCCCATTCTTTGCCTCATAAATTATTTGCTAAATCGTTTTGTCCCCACTGATCAATTGGAACAAAATGTTTGTTAGACAAAGGTTAGTTCAGCTTCTCTCCTTAGTTCAGCTTCTCTCCTTCCCCCAGGCTCATGAACTTTGGTCCGCTGTCAGCCTAAGTTAAACATACAAACCTTCCTTAATATGGGCTGGCCTCAGGGTAAACCATTCCTTGGTCTATTATCATGCTGTCCTTTCAACCCGCTTCTCCCCAACCCAGTTCATTCCAGCCTTGTTTACTTCTTCCTATAAAGTTCTTTTTTTTAAGATCCTGACTATGTCCCAGGCTCATGAGTGGAGACAAATAGCTGTAAACCAAGAATAAGAAAACCCAACCAAGCAGTCATCACTGAATATTCAGATAGCTGGAGAATGGACTCTGGAAAGCTGCCGCAGAAAAGCATCTGGTTTCTGTGATCTTAGGTGTCAGCAGAAAGAGAGAAAAGTAGCATGAAGGTGTTAACTAAATCTGGCCATATCCTGAGGTGGTGGTGGGGGGAGGGCGGGGAGGTGTTCCTGCACTACCCATCCTGCCTCGGACCTACAAAATTGCCCATCCGTAAAAGCAGTGAGAAAACTGACCCTCCGCAAAATGGTCAGAATTAACTTTTTCAGAACTCTGGAAATTAAGCAAAGTCTTGCTTTTACCAACCCAGGTTACATTTATTTATTTTTTTTTTAAATGGCTGAATCTCAATAGCAAGAATGAGCTTTGTGTTGTTTTACTTTACCTTAGTTCCATCCCCCACACTCTACCTCAGCAGATGCCTCGAGAGATAACCCACATTGCGGCTGCCATGGTAAAAGAATAGAATGAGAGCTCTTTAAAATCTCAGCCCCTAAGGACTGTCATTATTTGATCTTTCTGGTGGTTTCCTGGAACACCAGGCTCGGAGGCCTTGTCTTCTTTGACGTGTCTTTGAGGTCACCAGTGCCAACCGGTGTGTCTGTTGAAAAAAGTTTCTCGCAAGTGTTTTAACATAGCCGACTGAGGCAATGGATAACAACTGTGGCGAACAATAGATCGACCAAAAAGCTTAAAAGAAAAAGCTGAGGAATGAGATGTTGAGAGATTTCCACCCCCCCTACCCTGGACATCCACCAATTCGGACACCAAATAAGCGTCCTGTAATTAAAATCATTTCTGACACTAACTACCAAAGTCAGTGCCAGACTCCACAGGTTTAAGGGCCCAGTCCCACAAGACTGCCTGCATATCAGATGCTAGTTGCACATATTGGGACCTTAGGTTACCCACATTTCTGTGGCCTTCTAGGAAAACACCAGAAAGGTCAAATGATGATGGTTATTTTTTTTTTAAATAAATGCAACCAGGATCTAAGAAATAGTTTTCTGATAACTTTTGTTGGCGTTGCTCTTGCAAAGACATTTGAACCATCTGCTGAGAAGTGGTGGTAAAGGTTAGTGGTTTTAGGGTTCCACAGATCAGTCCCCTTAAAAGAGGGATGCCTAGAGCAGAAGAAAGAAATATTAATGTAAAAGTTTGTATTAAAATCTAAGAGGACAGTGGATGAAAATCTTTCAATTATGCAGCACTGTTTGTGGAGTTTTTTAATGCTTTATGACATTGTCCACAGCCTCGGTTACCTCTCACAAGATATATGTGTGATCTGAGCATTTTGCCAGATTTCCTTAGTGACTCAGACAGTTGCTTGCCTGGAGAGAAGTCCAGGCAATGTAGGGTCCATTCTGGTGAGAAGTCCTTAGCTTTATATCAAGTCTTCAGATTTACCTTGCAATGCTTCAGATTCGGTGGTGGGTGGAGGCCAGCATCAGTTAGAGTTTACAAAGAGGTGTAAAATAGCTTGATGACAATGAGCAGGAACAGAATCTGACAAAGCATTATAGTGGCCTATAGCTTTCTATTGAAACATAAAATTTCTCTGTAGTCACCCTTGTTTCAATCAAAGGTTATCCTTGATCACAAATTAAGTCCGATCTCATTATATTTGGCCTGAATATTTACGTAGGTGCAGCAAGAATGGCAATTTACCATATAGACCTTTAAAAAACTGTGCATCGAGATATAAATTCACATGCCATACAATTCATCAATTTAAAGTGTACAAGTGAGTTTTGGTATGTTACATTATTAATTTTTTAAATTATGGAAAATATATATAACATAAAATTAGCCATTTTGACAATGGTATTTTGACATTTTTAAATGTATGATCCAGTTACATTCACAGCGTTGTGTCAGATAGGCATTTTAAAGTTTGCTTAACTGGAATATTTTATAAGGATTCTCAGATTGGACAGTTAAAAGCCTCTCGAGCCTAGGAGGTGTTCCTGCACTACCCATCCTGCCTCAGACCTAAGCTAAGCCAGAATCACCACCAGATTTCACCTGCAATACCTATAGATTTGGGTGAAACCGCTCTTCCTGAGGTTCCAAAAATATCCTAAGTTTCCTGGGCCTTCCAGGAAGTGACATTTCTTACCCATTTGTAAAGCTGGAAACTGTGGAGTCAGTTTATCAGGCTGGTTTTCCCAAGAGAGCTTTGTAAGTTAGCATTGGCTTCATCGAGTCAACCTTAACTCCTTATGAAATGTGTCTGGTCACATATGGTTCTATGCACATCGTTATCAAACATTCCAGTAAAAACCTTGGTTATGTCAAATAAAAACAAATCTGGACTTAGGGAGAGACTTTCATTTGAAAGGAGGAATGCTCTGATCTCAGAAATCTGCAAGCACCTCAAAATCAAACAGAAAAAGGCTTTTCTTTTATAAGGTAATGAAGAGCAAGAAAAGATGAGCAGAATCTTTTAAGGAAAGATTCTGGGAAAGCAAGAAGAAACGATCACTTGGGGGTTGACAGGAAAAGTTTCTGTCTGTGGTCAGCTGACTGTCAAAATTTTTGCTGCTACTAATTTCATTCACACATAGCGATTATAACTTTTAACCACCAGTAACTTTTACTTTACAGAGAAAACTAGGAGGTTGATCATTTTGAACTGTCTGTCATATACAGCATTTTGTGGTAGACTAGCAAAGATTGAATATACGTTTGATAATATTTATAGGTATATACTTCCTTACGATTTCTCAGTGTGCCAAAAAAGAACATGCTTATTAACAGATCAAAATATATTCAGCCTCTCCGTACTATATAAAAAGAAGAAAAATGTATATAAATTTAAACTTATGCC
>NW_011889410.1:34136-53018 GCF_000151845.1 Pteropus vampyrus
AAATCAAACAGAAAAAGGCTTTTCTTTTATAAGGTAATGAAGAGCAAGAAAAGATGAGCAGAATCTTTTAAGGAAAGATTCTGGGAAAGCAAGAAGAAACGATCACTTGGGGGTTGACAGGAAAAGTTTCTGTCTGTGGTCAGCTGACTGTCAAAATTTTTGCTGCTACTAATTTCATTCACACATAGCGATTATAACTTTTAACCACCAGTAACTTTTACTTTACAGAGAAAACTAGGAGGTTGATCATTTTGAACTGTCTGTCATATACAGCATTTTGTGGTAGACTAGCAAAGATTGAATATACGTTTGATAATATTTATAGGTATATACTTCCTTACGATTTCTCAGTGTGCCAAAAAAGAACATGCTTATTAACAGATCAAAATATATTCAGCCTCTCCGTACTATATAAAAAGAAGAAAAATGTATATAAATTTAAACTTATGCCCAGTAATTAACATTTCAACTTTTTATCTTACTGAGAAATGATCTAGATATTTAAAGAATATCTAATACTTATTTCAGTTTACTGTAAGTCTAAGGTTATAAGTTACCAAAAAAAATTGGAAACTATTTTTAACCAACTATATCATAACATACAATTGTTGTTGAAATAAAGGTGGTCAGAATAATGACTCAATTTGAATAAATTCAGGTTTATTGTTTTTGTAATTTAAAATATCTAGTAAATTTAATATTAATTTATTTGACTAATAAACCTGTATAAGTTTAGGAAGAGTATCCCTAGGTAAAACAAGAATGAATGCTTGTATATGCTTAATGCTGATAACTGAGAGACAAAGCAGGCTTTATTAAGCCAATGATATTAAGCATTTATTTGCCAAAACATTCACTTAATTATGGAACTTGAATTGTGAAAACATTTCAGTTTCTACATTCCTAGGAGTTTTAAGAATATTTAATTTACATAAGCACTTAATTATCTCAAAGCCAATTAAATTAAGGCTCCTTTAATGGATTTTAGATATTAATTTGGGAATACCATCTGGAGATAGGAAACTATATACGCACATAAACACACAAACAAACGTAAATAGAGGTCTTGTGGTTTCAATTCTAAAATTTTTAGCGTGAGTCAGGTATGCACACAGAAATGCAAACTTACTGTTTCATATTTTTAAAAAGTTGACTCTGTTCTTTGCCTCACCTTTACATTTTTACCGGGATTACATCTATGGCAGATGGAACAAGTTGTGGTTAGCTGTTCAATGAGGGTTAAAGCATACCACGGATATTTGCAGAGGAGGCTTTTTGAGACTTTTTATCCCTGATGTGTAAATCTTATGGAGGCCGTGGACTAAATTTGGGGTGAGGGAGAAGAGACATCAAGCGGTCATCAGGGTGTCTCCAAAGCTATCTGAGTAAATAAAATATCCAGTGTGTTTTCAATTAGATTTTTCCTGACTTCCTGGAGAGCCCCCAAAGCGGGCAGGGACCTAAATATCTAGTGACTATAGGCAGTTGAGGGGCTGAAGTTGGGAGGGAAAGGTCTGGCAGGGGTGGATAGGATGAGGGAAGTAGGGGCGTAGAAGGGGAACAGAGAAAAGGATTTAGGGGGCCTGAAGGGAAGGTCTAAGGTGGTAAAAAGGAGACAGGAGAACCGGGGATGATGGGAAGAGAGAAATTTTAGATGAGCCAATTCGGGGAGACCCCAGGTTTTCCAAAGAGGTCACTGAAGTTCTAAATAGCCTTTGGTAAAATTTCGCCAGTTTTGGAGATATGGAACTGAATTAGTTCTGTAATACCAAAGCATGTAGTGAGCAGGAAGGACAAAGAGGTGCCCGATAGAGTAAATTATCCATGGGATAATAGATAGTTAAACCAAAGAGAAAAAAAAACAAGTTTCTTTAAAAGGACCAGGAAATAGTCTTGCCGGTTTTAAGTTCCCACACTCTGGATCTGAGAGCCAAGGGGATACCCCACACAGTCCCCAAGTTCAGAAGCCTAAGGATCCTCCACGTTGATCTCTGGGGTCCGAAAGCCAAGAGAACCCTCCTCAAATCACCCAGATGGCGGAGCCGATGTCACCTCTTATGCAGTTTCTGGATTCAAAGCACCTCTCTCCCTTCCCTCAAGCCCCCTCTGCAACTTCTGGGTTCAGAAATCCAGAAGAAGCCCCTCTCATCCTCCAGGGAACCCTTCCTCCACCCGTGTGATTTCTGGAATTAGAGGAAAAACAGAAGAGGCCTCACAGAAAGGGCAAAAAAAAAAATCCTCTTCACCAGAAAGAATAAAAGTAACTCCTTACTACCATGTCACAAGGGACAACTATCCAGTCACTGGATTAGATGAGGAGGTATGACTAGCCACTGTGGATTTTGATTTCTCCAGCCAGGAAAGGACACAAAGGAGCCAAGAGGCCACTACAAACACTTGGGTGAGGACAGGGGTCCAAGGGCCGGTCAAATTAAAACAGATCCTGACTCGATAAAGAGAGACTTTACTCAAAAGGACTATTGCAATAGGGAGAACATGTGGACCAAAGAGTCTGCAAGCATCTCAGCGTTTAAGCAGTGAAGGGTTTTCTTTTCAAGGGAGTAGTGAGGATGATGGCATAGTAAATCAGAAAAGGTTTTACCTGAGGCCAGCTTGTCTGCTGCCTCAGGCTGAGGGTGGGCCAAGTTCAGGGGTCTGCAGGGAGGACAAGGGCTAAACCAAACTTGGTTAATGAGCATCCTGTTCCCATTGGTTAGTGGAATAAGCAGTTCAACTAATCATCTAGGACAGGGGGCCCCAACCCCCAGGTCGCGGACCAGTACTAGTCCATGGCATGTTAGGAACTGGGCAGCATAGTAGGAAGTAAGAGGCTGGCCAGTGAGCGAAGCTTCACCTGAATTTGCAGCCGCTCCCAGCATCCCCAGCATCACCGCCTCAGCTCCACCTCAGATCATCAGGCACTGGATTCCCATAGGAGTACTGGTCCCTGGTGCCAGAAAGGTTGGGGACCGCTGCTTTTTAAAGAAATAAAGATGAGAAATTTGGAGCATCTTTGTCTAGCCTTGTCAGAGGTAAACAAGAGAGGCTTCCCTCAGTCATATGGGGAAGGGGGGTTGTATGAATTTGCACGGGCAGGGCGAGGTACCACACACTAGGTGGCTCAAACAGTGGAAATATATTGTCTCATGATTTTGGAGGCCAGAAGTCCAAGACCAAGATATGGTCATCTCCCCCTTTGTCTCTTCATGTCATTTCCTTCATGTCTATCTATCTGAGTGCCCAAATATCCCCTTTATAAGGACACCATTCATATTGGAGTAGGGCTCACTAACGACCTAGCTTTACCTTAATTATCTCTGTAAAGACCCTGTCTCCAAATCAGTCACATTCTGAGGCGCTGGGGGTTAGGACTTCAAAATACAGATTTTGATAAGGATGCAGTTCAGCCCATAACAATGCTTCTTTGCAGTAAATCATTCTTCAGGACACGCAAGGATGGAGGATTCCTTAACCCACTCTTTTCCAGGGTCACAGTGGACTCAAGGGAAGTTTAACTGGGGAAAAAGCAAGACAGCCAGAGGTGCGGGTGGCTAAAGGACTCACAGGAAGGACTGTGTGTTGAGACAGTGGCTTGGGAGGCAGGCCCTGCTCCAGGCTCCAGAAGGAGGGGTGAGGCCTAGAAGGGGATCGTGGCCTTGAGAGGGGGCCCCCAAATGAAGGGACTTTGGGTAGGAAAACACTCATCGGGCAGAGTGCGCTCCCAGTCATAGGCAAAGCTTGGCTGAGGAGGAATGTGGGGTGTAAAGCAGCGAGGGACCTGTACCTGTCCCCCAGGAACGGGGAACTAGCTGGCCAACAGATGGGCTTCGAACCTTGCCCTTTTGGTTCTAGGTGAACGAGTCAGGGGCCTGCCGAACAGGCAAATGAAAAAGGAGGCGACAGGGAGGAAGCTGCACACGCATCTTTCTAAATGACCGCTATGGCGGGGAGGGGCTGTTTCAGACAGGACAAAAGGCTGGGAGCGGTGGCCTCCAGAAGCCCGGCGCTGGCCCAGGGACGTCTTTTCTGTGCCAGCCCCAGGAGGAGGCGGGCCGATTCCCAGGGTCCAGGGTGAGGCCTTCCTCGAGTCTTCCGTCCATGGGAGGGGGTGGGGGGAAAGTGGCTGCCTCACAGTCCTAGGATTCAAAACCCACCAAATAGCCCCACACACGAGCAGCCTCTCACACAAACTCCCTTCTCTTCAGCCAGCACACCCCCAGGCCCCCAAGTGTCTCTCAATGGCTACACCAAACCTGGACACTTGTCAACTGGTCCGGGTGGGCTGGCAACGCACCCCGGCCGACCCTGGAGTGCTGCACCGAGCTCACAGCAGAAGTGCCTACCTCACGCTTGGGCCCCTGTGCGTGGCCGGTCTCTGGGACTGCACACGTGACATCCCTGACTGACGGGGCATCCCGAGCCCCCACGCCCCCACGCCCCTGCCAGGAATCCCAGGACCTCCAGTCCTGCCTGCTGCCCCTCTCTCTTCCATGTCTAACCCCCTTATTCCTGGGAGCTCCCCAAGTTCCCTGGGGACCCAATCAGCCACTGACGGTCCCCACGATTTCCAGACAAGAGGCCCTCACGGCCCTTATGGACTCTAACCCCTCCATAGCCCAATGTGGACTCAGAGTCCCAGGCCACCGTTGTCCCCAACCCCGCCCCAAGCAGCCACCCTCCATTTCCCACAGCAGAGGCGAGACCCAGCTGAAACATTTAATGAAATTTATTGAAGAAAAACATTTACTGAAACCAATGAAGAAACAAAGCCAACGCAGATAGGAACTTCTAACAGCCACTACAGCCAAGAGGTCTCAGCCCCGCTCCTCCTGAGGTCCTCGCGGGGGTGCCTCAGGTGCACCCTCTACCTCGGCCCTCCCCCTCCGCCACAGTCCCCCTCAAGGGTCCCCATGATCTTTCTGTGCAGGACGATGGACGCTGGTGATGTCCACTCCCTGCAGGGCACCCCCCACCAGCCGACATGCTGGGGCCTGGCACTGCCCTATGGCACGCACAGGACAGTCACAGGACGCTGGAAAACACAGCAGGGGACATTCCACCAAGCCGAGGAAACTGAGTCACAAGGAACAACAGGGTGGCACATCAGAGCACAGTCCTCGTGGAGACTCTGGCAGTCTCTCTCCATTCCTGGTCCGGTTCTTCCTTCCCGAGGTCACGGGTGTCAACTATGCCCTCGTCCATCCTTCCCGCCATCTCCTGGGACTGGGCTCGGGGTCTCCAGGATGGGGGAGCTGCTCAGAGCAGAACACACATCTCCACAAGAACAAGCAGCAGTTGGCCTAACTACACTGAGAAAGCAGAGACCGAGCTCACAAGGATGAGACTGAGCAGAGCGCTGGCTGGCGGTGGAGCTCACAGCACAGGGCAGAGAGGGGGCTGCCCCGGTAGGTAGGCCAGGACACCCAGGCAGGTGCACGCGCACCTGGGGACAGGCCGCTCAAGGTTGCTCCCAGGCCGACTGCCCGAGTTGGCAGTGTTTGGGGCTGACCTTGGCCTTGGCAGCTGCGGAGTGGTGGTTCGACAAGCCAGGCCCAGTCCTCCTGCCTGCTCTCTCCAGGTCTCCAGTGGCTCTACAATAACAAGCAGAAAAAACACCCCCTACCTACTCCCCCCCCCCTCCCCCCCAAAAAAACCTTCGACTCTTCCTTCTCCTGCTCTCCTCCTCCACCTCGTTATCTTCATCCTCCTCCTCCTCCTCCTGCTTTGGAACAAAAGCTTCCCTGCCCCCCAACATCAGCTGTGGGGCAGGAGCCCCAGTACCCAGCGACCCCCTGCCTGCCTTCACTCTCCTGGCCCCCGGAACCCTTCCAGGCCACAGGGGGAGGAAAGTGCCTGCAGGCTGGCACTGGGCTCCAGGGCCTTTGGGTCTCCTGGCCTTACTGGCGCAGGGGCTCGTCGGTGCTTCCTTCCTGGGGCTCCCCGAGAGCGGTGTAGACGATTCTGAAGACAGGCTGGACCCTGCGGTCACCCCTCCGGAGGGGGGCCACTACCTCTCTGCCTTGCAGCTCTTCGGGGCCGATGCCAGCTTCTCTTGGGGAAAGATTCCCTGGGGAAGGCTCCTCCAGGCCCCAGGGGGCCCAGCGGCCGGTCTGCATTCTTAGCTCACAGCCCAGAGCGTAGGTGTCTACGGGTGGGCACACGACGGCGTCGAGGTCAGAATCCCCCGTTGTATCTCCTTCCTCTTCTGCCGTGGCGGTGTGACTGCTCATGGCCTGCGCACGCCCTTCGCCAGGTGTGGTGGCCCCATGTTTGCATCGCTGGTCTATCTTCTGGGTCTTGTGCTGGATTCTTCCTGACGCAACTTTGCATTTTTGGGCAGAGACCCTCTCAGCTGCTGGAGGGAGGGTGGGCCTGGCCTCGGCCTGGCTGCCCTGCCCCTCTGCCCCACTCTCGACCTCTGCTCTCTGTGGGAACCTCCCCTTCCTTTTGTGAGAACCTTTTTTCTGCATTCCAGGGGATGGGGTACCTGGATCTGTTGAGCCTCTGTTTCCTAGGGCTTGGGGTGGCTCATAGCCCCAGCCCCTGCCTCGTTTCCCGACACCTGTGCTACAAACTGCGCTGTCTCCGTCACAGGAGGTTGGTTTTCCATCTTAGGGTATGTGGTCTGATTGTGGCCTTCCCCCTCAGCACCGCCGCAGGGCTGTCGCCTGCGCTTCACAGATGGCACCGCCCCTTCCTGGACGGTCTGGGTGCTGCTCTCACAAGATGGCCCTGCCTGCATGAGGACCTGAGGCATGGAGAAAATGGCTTCAGCTATTCCCTGCCTACCAGACGCCCTGGGGCTCCTTGCTCCATTCCTCTCTTTCTCCTTCATCACTGCCAAGGTGGTCTCCCACTCTTCTTCATCGCGAATGAGCTTTATTAACTCCAGAAAAGTGGGAGGACAGCCACGCTGATCCAGGATCTCCAGCTTGCCCCGGAGGGTGCTGGTCAGGTTGGCCCGAGCTAGCATGTGCTTCAGGCGGATCAGGTCTGTGCTGCGCACCGACATTGGGCTGTGCTGCACAGCCTTCTGCAGCAGGGGCTCTAAGCGCAGCAAAAAAACAGAGGTTTTTTCTCTAGACATCTGAAAGGCCTGGAGAAACTTAAACTGCGCGGTTCTATGGTCCTCTTTGCTCCCAAAGATCTGCTTCAGGGCATCCAGGCATTGCTCCGCAGTCATAGTGTCATTGTGGGCCCGGAGCACCCGCATGATGGACAGGGCGGGGCCGCGCAGGCTCTCCAGCAAACGGCGCCTCTTCTCTATCTCAGACACCTGCCATACCTGCATAATCTCAGTGACCTGCTCCAGCCAGACTTCGAAACTCTCTTCGCCTGGGCCTGGGAAAGTGCTTCCTGAAAACACTTTGAGCTTTCGGTACCACATGCTTTCTTTCAGAGGCTGCAAAACTATTGGTTTGACTTGGGGGAAAAGCCCTGGCTCCATGCCCTCAGTGGCAGTGCCGTACCCCAGGGTTTGGGCCACATCGACCATCCTCCGGCCCTCACCCTTCAGGAAGTAGCTCAGTCTAGTGAGGAATTCGTCATCGGGGTTACGGGGTTGCACCACCACTTCCCAGGCACCTCCCTTTCCTGGTATCTGAGTAGGAATCGCAGAGAAATCGACGGCTTCAGCCAATTCGATGAAGACTGCCTTAGAACTGTCTTCCCTTCGGAACATTCTGCCCAGCATCCTGTAGTTGCACAGGAGCTGCAAGCCTGCCTTCACCGTCTCTTTAATTTCTGCCTCCTCACACTCCACAGGGATCCCCACGATCAGCAGGGCCTTCCTGGGGTCCAGATCCATCCCCTTGCACCAATCCTCTAAGAGCATCACGGCACTCATTGTGACCACTCTCTATGGACTGATCTAAGACTAGGGGTCGTGATCTGCTCAGAGTTTGACCGAGACTGTCAATTCTGAGCCACTGCCAAGTACAAAGGCAGAAGTGTCCTAGGTTTCCACAGCCTGTAAAGCAAATGGGGTGAAAGCACCATTACTGCCCACCCCCATCCCCACCGCCACCGCCACCCGCCACCACAAGCCCCTCCTCTGTTCCCACCCCTATTCGCAGGGATTCAGTCCCTGCTTTCCGGGCTCCCGTAGTCATTTGGTGGAGTACAGAAGGGCCGCCCCAGCTCGCGTCCCCCCACTTCATCCCCTCCCTGCTGACCTCCTCCTGCTGTGGCTTCCTCTTCAAAGTCCAAGGACTCTGCTACGTGTGCTGCAGGTGCCTGTGGTGAAAAGGCCTGTGTCAGGAGGCACCAACTGATGCCTGGGGACACCGACGAAGCTCTCCAAAGCAGGAGAGGACAGAACGTCCCACTCCCCCGCTTAGGGCTGTGCAGGCCTCAGGGCACCTGGCACCCTCTTTGCCAGGGCAAAGGCAGGAGGAGGGAGATACAGAGTTCTCCTCTTTCGGAAAATGTCCGACAGATGAAAAAGATGGCTGGAGTTCCGTGCAATGCAATGAAAACGGGCGGGTGTGGAGAACGTGTGACAAGCTGCACTGTTGCCATGGATACCGAGAACAGCATGGACCAGGGCTTTCTATCGTAGATGGGTGTCATGTGGTAAAGGTCCTCGAGGAGCAACAGGCGATGTCACTGGCCTCCAACAAACGAAGTGTCCTAGCAACGAGGGGCTGGGGAGAGGGAGGGGAGATGGGGTGGGCAGCAAGGATCAAGTGCTGAAAAATCAAGAGCGTATGATTTTAAATTGTGTAGGAGCTAGAATCAGGGTCAGAAAAGGGACCCAGAAAACTCTCTTAGTTGTGACCCTACCCGACGACAGTCCGTACACGTTGGCAGGCAGCCCCTCCCAACATAGGCCCACCTCGCGGTTACTCACCTCACGGAGTAGCGCCCTCTGGTGGTGCAAATGCGGGGATTGCACCTGCACTCAACGCTCAACCGGCTCTCTAGCTCTGTCCAGTCGGCCAGCTCCTGGCCCCCGGGTGGCGGGTACTGCTCCACTGGACCTGTCCAAGGCAAGGGAAAAGTACTTTGTTACGGTTCTGCCCCAAGTGCTACTTCTCTGGCTGTGCCAATTCTAAGTCTGCAGAGCTGTCCACAAGTCCCCAGTGCAGAGATACGAGGAACTGCTCCCTGGAGTCCACTGCTGGAGAAGAAATCCTACTTTTAAGACTGCCCCACCCTCAAGTCCACACGCCCCTCACACCCACCCACTGCCAAGTCCCACCTTCACAGAAGCTCAACCACTAACCTAAGCCCCCTCACCAAGCCACGCCCCCACCCAAGTCCAAACCCTGCCACTCATGTCTCACCCCTCCCAAGCTCTGCCTCCAAGCCCCGCCTCCAAGCCCCACCCCATCCCACCCATGATGCCAAGCTCCACCCCCACAGCTCAATCCCTACCCCCGCCAGTCGTGCCACTGCCACTCATGCACCACCCCTCTGAAGCCCTTCCCTGCCCCCCACCGAGGCCAAGTCCACAGCTAAATCCCTGCCCCCACGCGATCCCTTCTCCCATGCGATCCCTGCCCCCACACAACCCCTTCCCCCATGCGATCCCTGCCCCCATCTGAGCCCAACGACTATCCCCAAACCTCTCATTCTCATTGCCCTATGCTCCCCACTCTAAACCTACCGCTACCGCCCTTAGACCCCCCCCCAGCCCTACTACAAAGAACCCCCATTCTGGAGCAGGGATATATCTGCTCAGTGTTGCCGGAGGCCAGGAGAAGAAGGGCCGAAGCCATTTTCTCTCCGGGGGGCGGGGGGTGAAAGGCCAGCGCCACCTGTTCTAGATGTGCAGATTGAAAAGGTTCTGGGCAAGGTTAGGCATGAACAGGTTCCTCTGCAGTTCCTAGGCTGATCGCCATGTCTGTAAATATACCTGGGGAGTCCACGGAGTGCCAGGCCTGATCTAGTGGGGTCCCCCTTCCACCCGACACGTACGGCCATGGGCCCCTGGGATGCCACGAAAGATGACAACGGTCACTGGGGAGAAAGTCCTATGGTTTGGGTTGTTCTCTGTACCCAGGGCCCCACTCCTTACCTGCCGGAGAGGCCTGAAGACCCGAACGCCAGAGCGCCCAAGAAACAGCCACCACACAACGGTGCCGCTGCCGCAGTGACGAATGGGCAGAGCTCGCGTGGCGGGAAGACGTTATCGGGTGAGAAACTCCGCCCCCCTCTCCGGAACTGCGCACGGCCCGCTCGCGCCTGCGCACTCGCACTCGCAGCCTGGCGCCCGCCTGGCTCCCTCGGAAGTGGGGGTCCTTTGTCTCAGCCCTTGACCTTGTCCTTGATGCACCTGGCCATGGAAGGGGGTATTCGACTAGAGCTAGGGTGTACATTGCAGAGCTCCGCAGTGTACATTGCAGAGCTGGACTGTGTCCGGCCTCAGGCTAGCTCCAAGGAGACCGCCAACTCCAAGGAGACCGCCAGCCCGCCACGTGGACACCAAGCACACCATGCAGGACGCCATGCTCAGGAGGCTTTGCGGCTCCTGTTCCACTGTCTCTTCCTCATTGGACCCGAGCCGTGCCGCAACAGTTACCAGTGGGCACCCTCCCCCCATTTGAAAATTGCAAGTCAGCACAGGGCCGAGTGCAAAAGTAAAGCCCCAGGTGGTCCTTCTGACATAAAAGTCCTGATCCCTGTTTATTTTTTCTTGGACTGCGTTCTAGGGGAGCACGACAAAAATGCAGCTGCCCCCTGCATTTCACAGGGACATGAACATTTTTAGAGTTCACTTAGAAGCAGAAAACTGTCAAGGATGCCATTCTCCCATTATTCTCTTGACTTCATGATCTAGTATTACCCACCGAATACCCAAGCTGCTTCCTGCCATTTTCGGTAGGTTTCCTGCACTCAGGGAAGATTTGGGATGTTTGCCCTAGGGCCCGGCCCGCAGGACCCGAAAGCTGTTAAGAAATGGTCGTGGTTGGGGCTCAGGTAGCACAATGGAAGGTGTGCACAGGTCCCCAGCAGATATTGATAAAAATGCAGGTCCGAGCCAGGAGGACCGGATGAGACCGCCAGCCTGTTTCTCGAGAGCTGGGCGACTGCAATGCTGCAGACCCTTTAACTAAGCCTTCAGTGACAAAACTGAAGCCTGTAATTACTTTTCAGATCCAGAATTTGTGGGCCTTTGGGAGCAAAATAGTTTTCTTTTACTTTACTGGAGATAGGAATGAACAGGCTTTTCTTTAATAAAGATATTTAAAGGAAACAATTTTTAATGAAAGGTTACAGAGCAAGATATGGACATGCATCACCTCCTTTGCCTTTAACTGCTGATGTTTGCTATGTCTGAGAAAGGGAACACAGACCTTAATCAGAACGCACTTATAAGAGTCTGTTAAATCAAGCTCTTTCCCATGCCAAGAAAAAGTGGTTATCTGGTGCTGTCAGAGCGTCAAAGACTCCAGGTGGGACATTTTACCTGAAGGCCCTCATAACACCATAACTGTGGTCCCATGAAGCCACCACTCGCCCACCTGGTATTATAGGTATACAAGGCCATCACAAAAGGTGACATTATGGAAAGAGCTGTTCTGGCCCTGTGATCCTAGAAAACAGCGGTTAAGAAAATATAGTCACCGTGCTGTACATCACATCCCCAGGATTTTTTTACTTAATATGTATGTTGGTGTGTGTATGTATATATATGTAATATTTTAAAGTGAAACTTATTCTGACCGAACTTTATCTCGACAATAATTATGTTTCGTATGTAGTATGTCACCCCTAAGGTTTCAAGATCTTTGGGTAACTTAACACCTTACTTACTAAATTGAGTATATAAGGTACGCAAGATGTTTTTGTTAAGGAAAAAGAGTAATTTTTTCTAATAGTGACTGGTCATTCCAGAATGACTGGTCATTCCAGAATGACAAAGATGAAAGTGTAGGACTATGGACAAAATAAGGACTTTTATGGAAAGTAACCTCACAGGGTGATCTGATCGTGAATCCTACCTGGGTAGGTCACATCCCAGGCTTATAACTAAAACTTTAGTTTTTTTTTTTTTTAAGCCAGTCCTGTCCATTGTTCTTGTGTATCTAGGTTAACACACCTTTGAAATGCCTCTCTTCAGACCCCTCAGAAGCAAAGCCACCCTCAAGAGAGCACATAATCTCGTTAACTATCCTGTAATCCGATTCCCGCCTCGCTCTTTCTCACCTTCATTAATCCACTTATGTTCCCTTCCTTAATTCCAAATGCATAAAAGAAGCTTTCAAACTTATCCTCTGGAGCATTTGAGATCTTGCTCCCTGGCATATGCTGTTGGTTTGGCTGAAATAAACTCTTATGAAAATCCTCTACAGGTTTGGACTTTTTTTTTTATGCTGACAGACAAAACCTGAATGAATATCGAAAGTTGTAGAAGGTTCACAGAAATTTTATTTCTCGTGGTCAGAGCTGGCTGATTTTCAATTGGTTTATTTACGAGATATTTTAAAATAAGCTGCAATATCAAATAATACACTGGTGCAAAACTAGAATTTGATTTTATTAAAAATGGAAACTTTTTTAGATTATTGGTCTGCTCTTAATAAGAGGTACTAAAAGGTTTTCCTTTGGTTTTTGAGTAACCCAAAAAGCAAAGATTCTGTGTCTTAGAATAATTTTCTTTGCTTTATGTCGATTTTATTTTGTCCTTATTACTTCAAAACCAAGCCTTCTCACTTTTGAAAGAACTAAGGTTCTTTACAATTACCTTACTTCCTATGTTTACTTTTAAAATATTTTGTCACTTTGGTTACATAGAAAGCCAAGTAGTTTCTCATTGATGCATGATCTTAGTTAATCGGGGGTTCAAACCTGACAATTTTGAAATTTTGCCTTCCTAAACTCAAATCCTAAATTATATATTCCTGATCTCAACCTTCTCTGAGGGACCCTGGAAAGTCCCTTTTACATTGTAAAAACAGATGTGTTAAAATAATTAGGTTTAGTTGATATATTGAGTTGCATGGAGGGCTTTGTCAATCAGAAGACATGACTAACCTTCACTGTTAAATTTGGGCAAAATGTTATTAATATAAATATTTTAGAAATTGTATGAAGTTCCTAGAGATTTGCCAGTGCCCTCACTGTCCCCCATGTGCCCTGGATCTGCTTGGCCCTGATATTAAATAATAAACAGTAGAGTATTACCAGTCATTTTTAAAATGCTCCTCGCCACAGAAACCACCAAATTTGTCAATCGCATGATTTTTGTAATTAACTCTCATCAGAAATGTAACCATGGCGTTTAAGTCATGCACAGTTTTTTTTACACTGAATCTTCCCTGAAAGCGGTTGCAAACAGCTACAGGCCAGAATGCTTCATTTTCAAGAAAAAGGGACCATCTCAGACGCCCACGGAAAAGACTATGCCGGCTGCTCCAGGGGCACAGGCTTCTGATGGCATTGCTGAAATAACTTTGAGATCCTACTATTGGACTGAGCCAGAATTGCCAGAACTCCAGTGAAGCTGATGGCTTCATGAGACTGCTAGCCCAAGCATTAGCAGAACAAGAATTCGTTATATAGGACTGAATGAAGTCATGAAGGATGGTTCTGGGTTTTGTTTGGAGTATTGCTGATGTTAAATGTTCTGTTTTTCTGAAAAGAAGAAACTCCTTTCTCATGTCTCTCAAGCTATACATAACTTGTAACAATTTAGTAGACTCTACTTTTATAAACAGAAATGAAACATTTATCTTTTTCTCCCTGCCAGATCCCTCCAGAATTTGGATATTCTTTTTGAGCATTAATTTTCATGGCAATACAATTATTTGCCTAGGTTCAATGAGAACCTGCTCTCCTTGTTAACAGGATGTCATTACAAACATTGGTTATATAACCAAGGCTTTGACTGAAATGTCATATTTGAGAATGATGCTTATAAAATCAGATATGACCTGACAATTTTTAAAGTAACTAGCACTACCCTGTTATTTTTTAGAGTTTTTTAGGTTTTTCTTAGGTTTTAGGTTTGTTTTTTAGGGATTTTTTGGGCGGGGGGGGAGGGGTGGGCATACTGTCACCAACAGGAGTCCTGGAAACACCTCATTAGGTGAGATGGCTGTTTTTTTATAGTAAAATGTCATCTTCCTTTCCAAAATATACTCCTGTAGCCAAGATGGTGGCTGAGGCCGGGGTGAGAAAGTAGACACTAGTTCAATATCTATTGAACACTGGGTCCCAAGGTCCCTGCTTAGTAGTGGAGGGATTTCTCTGTCATGTCTTTTGTCTTAGGACTGACTTCTTGGATCACCGTTTTTTGTCCCTGGGCTGAGTCAAGATGTAGATAGTATGCAAATTGTATTTTTGGACATAAAACTCGGAAGCATGGATCATTCAATAGACACAATGACGATTCAACAGGATTCTGACAGCCTGGGGCACTGGCCTGATGAAACGGCCTTGCCTATTGGTGCACATCTGGAGGAATGGAAAAGAAGAGTTGATGGGACCAGGGCTATTTAAATGGGAGAAGAGCTGACAAAGGGAGAACCTGATATGCATCTATTTTAGGAGCTGACCCATAAGAGAAGGTTTATAGATCACCAGTGGTAGATAGATAGTTAAACAGAACTCAGGTGAGTCTGTCCACAGACAAAATGGGCTTGTAAGGGACTGCGTTCCTGGTCATTCCAAGTGTGCAACAAGGACTAGGCTGCCACTTGTCTGAAATGGTATTGAAGGGGAGGAGGGACCGAAAAGAATAAAATATTCTTAAGATCTGACAAGTCTAGAGTTCCTACTTCCTATGCATGCATAGTTTCTAGACCTTGCTATTTTTATTCTCTTTAGATTTGACACTTATTTACTTGCTTGTGTAGAGAGAATGGCTTCAGGTAACAGGAGAGAATAAATCACACGACCAAATACTCCAAGTTATTAACTTAAAAAAGGAAACCTTGATATTAACAATGTAATATCTTAATATTTATTATAATCGTGTACATTAATGTGGGTTAAGCAAGTATGATTAAAAACATCAGGCAATTAAAAAGAAGCAAAAGTGTAATGCGACCACCCCTCTTCCTAGAGTCTGTAGAATTCCGTGCCTTTTTAGAATTGAAAGAGGTTGTTTGGGATTGAAATCGATCTTGATCTTGTAAGCTTTCTGTCAATATCTTGCATGTTGGTTCTAAAACTCCCTTGAAGGTGGGGAAGCCAGCCTATCTTGGACCTCTTTATCCTGCACTCCATCAGCTGGGCCTGTACCAGGCCTCATGGATGGCGCCTTCCACCCAAAGGAGCGACCCTTCTTTCCCTTTCACCCATTCCTTCAGCACCTATGTGTAGCCAGTACGTACCATGTGCCAAGTCCCACGCTGTGGGCTAGACTTTAGGAAGACTGGTTTATAGCTAGTGTCAGTACACGGCATGCTGCGCCACTGTTCCCCTCCCGGGCAAATCTGATGCACATCTATGCAAATCGATGCATCACTTGGCGAGAACAAATCCACCAGCCAGCGTGCACAGGGCTCAGAAAGCGGAGGGGTAGATATTTTCTCATTAAATCAGGAGAAGAGGCCCTCATTTTCCATAAGAAACATTCTCAGGTTGTTCCTCCTCTCAAGGAGCTTACACAGTGGTGCTGGTCCAAAAGGCGGACGAGCCCGGTCGGACCTGAGCAGAGCATTGGCTAACCGCACAGATGGGCCTGTGTCTGTCCAGTTGGCCAATTGACTTCCACGTTCCGCTAGCGTGGACCAGAGTCTGGACTGGAAAATAGGAGGTCACTGAAGGCTCTGTGGTCATGGCTAGCCTACTGGAGCTTTCCCTGGGTTGACAAACTCCTCTTTGGGAAGGTCTCTGAATCAGATCTCTCCCCAGCAGAAAGCATCTCAGTTCAGAAGCGCTTTCATGCAAAGGGGAGGAGAGGGAAGGGGGGCAGTTTGGCCCTTGCGGTGCCTGAGGGGGCGGTGTTATCTGGTGGGATTAGGTAACGTCTGCACAGTGCTTGGCACGTACTCAGCACTAAATCAATGCTGGCTATTGTGGTTGCCATTTCAGTGATGACTCTGTATCATGCAGTGAGCGCCTCTCTGAGCCTGAATATCCTCACCTGTAAACTGGGGACAGAAGGCCCTCTATTGAGAACTGGTACGAGGATTAACGCCATCGCTCTGTGCTCACGTCTGGTACGGAAAATGTTAGCTGCTTTTCTCCCTTCTTAACCCTGGAGTACACACACTCTAAAGCCTACTTTAGGAAATTTCTGTATAAAACTTAGGGATCAGGGATTGAAGGCAAACGTATTGATCAGCTATCAAGATTCAGACACAGATGTCCCTTTGGTCAGTAGCCTCCTACGAATCACGTGCTATAGAATTTTAACCAAATTGTATAAACTTTCTAATACGTGCCTGCAAGAAAAAAAACCAAAAAACCTCAAATGAACTGAAAGGTGGGTAGAAGGAGGTAATAAAAATCTGCTATATGACTCAATCAAAAGCAACTAACTACTTTTAAAAGTACATGGAAAGTTCAAAAATGTATATATGGCAAATAGACAAGCTAAACATTGGCCTATGCCAATTCCTAGTATTCAATGTCTGCGATTTACCCACCGGGGATCGTCAACAGTCTTCGGCCCCCCGACCCCTCAGAAGTTGCAGGGGTCTCCCTCCGCTGTCAAGTGCCAAAGGTACCCTCAGACTTGCGAACCCAGATGTGATTTGCTCTCTGTCTCGAGTCAGGACACACTGAATCCAACGTTCCTGCCTATCACACCAGATCTAGCCACCTAAAGTCATCAGGAAGCCGACATGCCTTAGGGGAGCAAAGATGGGATTCTTGTTTAATCCTCTTTGCTTGAGCCTGAAAGAAGATCGTGGATATGAAGTGCTTTCTGAGCTGTAAAAAGCTACACGCACAAGTAATTATCGTAGCATCATTAAGATACACTGCTCGATGTCAGCAAATTCAACTTGAGAGAGGCAAAAAGCACAAAGCGATCAAATGGGGAGGAAGTGGAGGAAAAGGAGCCAGCAACTTGGGACAACTGGGGATGGCCAATCTTGTCCAGGAGTCATCAGCTTCTTCTCAGTCTGAGGGAGCTGAAAGAAAACAGAGGCAGCCATGAGACTGGAAACCCACATGCAGTCCAGCGGCCAGCCACAGGCTCTTCGCATGGTGACTGCTCCAGCCATCAGCAGCAACCATCTAGTAACAGCAGTGTGCCTTCTGGGGAGAAGGCGGAACTGGCTTGGAGCCGGTGGAGCGCTTGATTGCGACCCACTCCCATTGCCTTCGAGGGACATATTCTGCTCTGTGCTTCTGGCCGAGGCGCTGCTGAAGAGTGGGGGCCGCCAGGATCTGGGAAGGCGGTGCCCTATGCACAGTGGGCGCATGCACCTCAGACACTCAGGTCAATTCTGCTGGCTTGTCACATGCAAATCTGTCTTCGGGCAGTGTCGACAACGTAGTCCCAAGCAACCCCTCCTGGTTGGGCCAGCCCTACGATGGCACTACCCGCTCCCACACATGCCTGTTTATCCCGGCCCTTGCCGGCTGCGGGACCCCCCGGCTGTATCTTGTTTCGCTAAACATTTTGGCTGCTGGGTTCCGATCTGACGCCTGTCCAAGGCACTATAACGAAAGGCCCTGGACCTGAATCCGAAGTCCGGGTTCAGGTACCGACTGCCATCCAGCTAGGTGTCTCTCCAGGCCCTGTTCCTTTCTAGGTCTTTATTTCCTTGTCCCCCCGTGAGGCTAAGAACACGGGCCCAGCCAGCCCGCCAGGGCAGCTAGTGGGCTCAACTGGGGGTACTGCATGGAAGGCGCTTCTTGAGAGGAAGAGTCTGCGACCTCTGCAACTTGCGAGTGGCCCTGGGGAGGCTCTTTCCATGTAAGACTTCAAAGTATCATAGCACATGGGGAAATGAGGGTGCGGGGCCCCATGAACATAAAGGCTAAGAGAGCCAGCAGCGTCCTGGGTTGACGCAGAGAGGGACCAGGGCACATTCGTTTCCTTTAACAATCCTGGCTGCTTGGCCTCTGGGGCGCTGGCACTCACCTAGAAGAGCTTCTCATAGCACTTCCCACAGTGGATGGTGTCACGGTGGATGAAGATCTGACCCAGGAGCTCACCCATCGGTTTACTGCAAATGCCACACTGAAAGACAAAGCAAGTCAGGGGTCAACATACAAGCGAAGCGACGTTAGCAAGTGGAACTGGGGACGGGGTGCCTGACCAAGGCGGGCAGGCAGCCGCTGAACAGAAGGCACGCCCCGGGCTTGGAAGCAGACAATTTAAAAAATGGCAGAAAACAGGCAAAATCCAAATGGGAAACGAAGCAATGAAACAAAACCGCACAAAAAACTAGTAGGCATGATGATCGCATAGTGCTTGGGAACCCAGGTTTCAGAATCGGGCCTGGGTTTGAGCCCTAAATCCATGGCAGCAGGTCCTCGAATAATATCATTTTGTTCAACGTTTTGTTATGACGTTGATGAGATGCTGTAGGAACTTAAGTGTCCTATCGATCAGCCTGTGGTGAAATCGGTTGCGTTACACATTCAAATTGGTTTAACCATATAACATTACGTGCTTAAAGTCACTGAACCTATCAACGACATTAAGTGAGGACTTACTGTATTATGTCTCTGTCATTTTAGGACTTGAACCTCAAGTTAGCCAACTGATGGTGCTGATCATTTAGGGGGTCACCTCTAAGAACACAGAAAAACAAACTACCAATCTGGCCTTGCAACGTGTCTCACACTGCGGAGAACTGGGACTCAGGGGTTATTACGCTGCTGCAGCCATGGCTGTTTTTTCCCTAAATGTAACAATAGAAACTAGTATTTGAAAACGTCATGTCGACCTCATAAAGGTAAGAAAACCCTACACTTAAGGACACTGACGGACTAGTTTACACAGATGAGACTGAGCAACGAGATAAC
>NW_011889410.1:55748-62658 GCF_000151845.1 Pteropus vampyrus
CCTGTATGTGACCCACGTGCTCGGCTTTTCCTTCCCTGCCATGTGTGAGCCGGTGTCCCTCTGTCTCTCTCCTACAGGAGTACCCTGTGGTCACATCGCGAACCTTTCTCTGCCCTGCATCGTCAGTGCTTGCTGTCCACTGCATCGCCCCCATCGACACCTGCACCCTGCTTTCTGCTTGCGCTGTTCCCCAACAAAGCCAACCGCACAGGAAGGTCTTCAAGACTCACTTTTTTTCTCCATTTCCACGTGTCCTGTTCCCTCACGAGCCCACTCTAGTCAGGCTTCAGTGCCCAACGCTCATTCACTCCCTTGAACTTGGAAGTTCATTCAGCACCCAGTTCTCCGAAGCCTCTCAGATGGGCGCAGTCAGATGGAGACTGAGCCTTTTCCACACGCTCCAAGCCCATGAGACCCGACTCTGGGCGACACTGTCCGTAGCTTACCTTAAAGCAATAGTCATGGCAGCAGATGCCAAGGTGTTCAAGGGTAATCTTTGGACAGTCTCGGATCTCTCGGTTGCAGTAAGTACAGATCTCCCCAGTCGTTCTTTAAGATGAAAAACAAGAACCCAGTGGTCAGGCCTGTGTGCATGGCACCAATCAGATGCAGCCAAAGCCTCTGATTTGACACAGCCAGGCCTTGGCTTGCTGTTGGGATTCCCAGCCCACCATCTTTCTCTGGAGTGTGTAATTGGCCATATAGGCCTGGGCCACACGGGGCCTCTGTAGACTCTCACGTTATTTCCAGAAAGTGGTCATGCATGTTCACCTTACTATCGTTTGCACAGACACCCCAATGTGATTCTTCTCTCGGGCAGCTTGCCGCTCCCTGCCCCCCTGCCTAGCAGATCTGGTCCCCTCTAGAACAGGGAGACCCACGTCTTCTACAAGAGTCATGACCCTGTATGCCCTACCTGGCCACATGTCTTGATAGCACTTGTGTTCATGCCCAGGGCCGCTGAGCCCTGCCCCTCACATCCTATATTCTTGGACTCCTGTGACATTCGCTGTGTGACTTAGCGCACATTATTTATTGTTTGCAAACCTGTTTCCTTCACCGTGACCTCAGTGAACTGCACGTCTAAGACTCCTTGCTCTCCTATTCCCAGAATTAAGAAAGGATTTCTTTGTCATGAAGACCATCCTGTGACAGCTGAATGAGGTGCTCTCTGCACCTTCATTCGTTTCAAACGAATGGTTCTGTCTGGCCGTTTTCTGGCTTCTCAATGACAGCGACCCACTTGCATTCATTCTCCACCCACCACTCTCTCTCATCACTTTCTTCCTTCCGGTCGGCTTTGCAAGTCCATGACACCACTGTCCCCTCCTCGGCAGCCCTCTGTACTCGCTCTCCAGGCTTAGCTGGGTTCGAGGCTTCAGTTGCCACAAGTGTGACATCCCGATAAGGGAAGCACTGCTCTACACGGCAGTGTGACAGATCTGAAAGTGCCTTGAGAGCAGCCAGAGGGCAGACCCGTGAGCTCCCTGGCGAGACAGCCGGCTTACCTGTCGGGGTACGGTGTGCTGTCGTGTGGGGGATTCTTCTCCACGTCAAACAAGTCCTCGGTGCTGCCGACGCTGCAGGGGGTGTGACAGAAGATGAGACCCCGGTCATGTGTGGGGACGCTTTTCTCATTAATCCTCTAGCCACAAGCCGAGGCATGGCTCTGTCCGGCCAGCCACCATGTGTTACGCTAAATGGCAGGAGCAGCTTTACATCCGGCACCAAGGAGGCATAATTCTCTCAGAGAAGAAGACCCTTTGCATGAGGGGCAAAGATCGGCCATGGTGACACATGGCTGGGATTGTTGGCGCTGTGCAGACCGTGAAGGCTCCCCACTTCACAGACCAGCAGGAAAGGAGCAGGCCTTCTCCCCGCCACTTATGTGTCTGGGCTGAAATGTGACAGTCACCAGGAGCCCGCTCATAGCAGAAATCTGACACAACACACGGGACCAAAGAAAAGAAACAGTCTGACATAATTAATGTCTGTGCTTGAGTTATGGCGTGGGATTACGAGTTAGGCTTTTTTTTTTCTTTCTGCATCTTTGTTTTTCAAGAATATGACTTTTATAATAAAACTAATGGTTAAAAAATAAAACTAATGCCAAGGAAAGCCTACTAAGTACAGTGGATACAAGGTCTCCTTTTGGGGTGATGAGAATATTCTGGAACTGGATGATGGCAACGATTGCACGACACTGTGAACACTAAAACTCACCAGATTGTACACTTTAGAGTGAATTTTATGGTATGTACATTATATTTCAGTGAAGCTGCCGAGATAAACCACCCTAAGGAGTCACAGATAAAGAAACTGAGCCTCAAAAAGCTTGAGCATCTTGTCCAAAATAATCCCACCAATGGGAGCCGAGCTGGGGCTTGAACGTGACCCCCATGCCTATGCTCATCATTTCACAGCAGCAATGAAAACCGGTCCAGAACCCTCGGAGGCCCAACCATGAAATAAGGCCAGGATGCTTCTCTCAGTTACTAAAATTGTCACCCTGGCAGTGGGATGATGTGCCACCAAAAAAAAAAAAACAAAACAAAAACATTCCCGGGGGATGCTCGGTGTGGGCTGTTTTTAATAGATATGGCACGGAGTTAACCTTCTGTATGGCTTCAGAAAGCAAGAGACGATAAGTGGAAAGTAACACATATATCAGGACTCGCGCTCGAATGGGAGCTCAAATGAGACAAGCTGACACGCTGGACACAGCGTGGGAGCTGGAGAGAGGAGCCCTGTGTTCTGGAACAGGGTGAAATTAGCTAGATAGTCTCTTCTAATGGCCTTGGCACTTCTGTAAAGAGCGATGCTCTCAGCCCTTCACAAAAGCAAGCTTGTGGTCTACCAAGAAACAAAGACGGGCAGAAAGGATTGGTGCTGGAAGTGGGCGTAGGATGAATGAATGACAAAGGCGATGCACGAAGGCACCGAGTTAGGGAGAGCAGCTCGAAATGCATATATCATGTCCGTGGGCAATGACGTCACTCATCCATGCAATGAACGATTACCTGGGAGCTATGCCCTGGGCCGAGTCCTGGATGAGGTGCTGGGGATGTGGAAAGGAGGGGCACGCAGGGCCTGGCAGAAGGCCATGGCGTGGAGGGACCTGGGACTTGTCCTTACCTGCTGTAGCGTGAAGACACCAGCTTCCCGGAAGATACCTCGCTGGCATTCATGTACTCCTTCACGAAGAGGATCCCTTTGCTGTAGAAGGAGCACAGCAGAACAGGAATAGGTATACTGAACGACGGACGAAGGACCGGCCCAGGGCAGGGAGGACCGCCAGCTGGTCTGAAGGAACTGGAGGAGCTACTGGGAAGGCCTGGGGGGCAGAGGCGCTGCTGTGCTCCAGCTGCTGCTGGGGAAGGACAGTGGCAAATGGGAGCTGCCAGACGCCGAGCCCGCTGGTGACTCAGGCTGAAATCCGAGCCCATGGGTTCAGCTGGCCACGTGCGGATGTGAGAGCCGCGGGATGAGGCTCCCTGCACCCGATGCTGACGCCGACGTGCTGTCCTTCTTCACAGGGATCCCAAGAGTCCAGGAGGTGCCCCGCTGCCCCGCCTCCCTGCCTCCAGCTCAGTGGACTTTCCATCCCTCGTCCGCGTTTTCCTTCCCTTCTACTGGGACCACGGGAGCTCCCGGGCCTCAACCCTAGATCGCTGGTTCTCCATGCTCTCTGTGAATCCCCATCAGCAACCTAACGTCTCCCTTCTCACTCCTGGGGTTCCAGAGGCCTGGAAGTCACCTCACCCGGGACGGGCCCCTCGCAATACTGGAAACGAAGTCTGCCTCGTGCTGGGCTCAGCACAGTCCCAAATTGGGCCCCATTTCCATGCTTGATATTCAGCAGAGGTGTTTCTGATCCTACGCCCCAGACACGCATGCCACTCAGCCTCCATGCAGTGGTTCCTGTCCCACATGCTAAAAGTGTAGGTTAGGCCGGGGATGCAGGGGAGGCACTGGGTGTGTGCCTCTCCTTACAATGGGTGATGTGGGGGAGACGGACATAGGCCCTGGCCCCAGTGGCCATTCTTTGGACTTCCCAGGCACATTCCCCAAGAGTTATCAGCAAGGTCCTATGGATGGCAGAGCCCTAGCAAGTGCCATCTCAGCTTCTCAATACGATAAGGACCCGGGATGCACTCTGTGGGCCCTTAACTGATGGGCTTCTGGGAGCTGGGGGAGGCACTAGAGCTAATGTCAGTAAAGTGACATGGGACATGAAGCCGAGTCCTTTAGCTCCAGGGAGGAAATGGCCCAGAGAGCAGGTCCCAGGTTGTCCCTTCTCACCTGGTCGAGCTGGCATCCAATTCACCTGGGGAGGCCGGGGTGTGAGCGCAGGGCTGCTCAGCAGCAGTGCTAACTGTAACTGTGACCTGGCAGCCAGAGGGGTTTCTCACCCTGAGGGAGTAGAGAAAGGGGCGAGAGCGTCCACACCGAGAGCTGACAGCAACGGGGTCGGGCAGGGTTTGTGGGGCCGAATCCCCACACTGCTGCTCCAAGGACTTTTAAAAAATGCTGATGTTTTTCAAACGATCCTTGCGGATTACTGAGGTTTTGCTCTTTGAGACTCCTGAGGTCAATGCGGGGTACCACTGACTGCACATGAGAAAACCCAGGCTAGGTGACCGAGGTCACACTGAGTCAGGGGCAAGACCCCAACCTTCCAGGATCCACCCAGAAGTCCCCACGGCAGCCAAAGGCCCTGGCCTGTGACTTATTTGGTTAGGACCAGCTTCCCCTTCCCCATCCTCCAGCGAACTCTCCAGAGAACATAAGGCTGAAGGAGAGAGGAACAAATGAATTTAAACATCATCAAGCAGGAGGCCTGGATGCGGGTCACTGTGGAATGCACTGCCCAAAAGCACAGGCAGGAAACTGACAGATGCGCTAGTTTCCCCAAATGTCCACCCCTCACTTGCGACACACAGCCCTTGGCCTGGAATCTGACCTTCTAGCCAGCTCACAAGACCTTTCTCTGGCCAGGCCCTTACTTGCTGTCGCTCTTCCTGCTGCCGGGTCACCGGTCCCTTACCAAAAGGTGTCAGAGCTGCCGACTGCAACTCGGGGCATCCTGTTGGGCACCACTGCTGACAGCCCTGCCCCATTTGTGACATCCACATAACATCTGCACGCAGTCTGGAAGCTTCAGGCCAGCTCCATGGGTGCATACTGCCCTGGGCTGATTTTTCTTTGTCCCCAACACGCTGCCACTCTGGATGCGATCCGCTTCCAGCTGGCCCAGGCTCTGGGGTACCGCTTCCTTGCCAGAGAACTCAGTGCGCAAGACCTCAACCAGCTCAATAGCTCTGCAGCCTCATCTTCTCAAACGATGTCACGTACCTGAAGCTCTAGCCATGCTGAGCTCTCTCGTATCCTTGCACATAACACCACCTCCTTCAGGAAGCCCTTCCAGAATACCTGCCCTCTCACCCTGGGCCCTAAGGTGCCCAGTCACCCTGTGCGTGTTCCTATGTCACCCCATGACGTAGGAATGTACCATGGAGACTGAAGGAAGGGAACGGGCTGAGAGGAGAAGCTCCACGGGAGCCTGGAAAGACATGTGGGGGACAGAATCCAGAGCGGGAGAGTGAAAAGGGAACGGACTACAAGGGGAAGGAAACAGCATCCTCTTCTGATTGAGCAAGAAGTATCTGGCATTCTCTGAGCCACACCCAGCGCAACAGTGAGACAGACGGCAGAGCTGAGGGGGCAAGGTGAAAAACAATCCCACGGGGATCCCTCTACGGGGATGTGAGCGATGAGAGACCTCCAATGGCAGGGCTCCCTGTCCGTCATGGGGTAACATCCCACCTCCCTCCAAACCCCCTCCCATAGGCTCCTACCGCCCGCCTGCTACAAGGTCCAGCCCTGCCCCCACCCCCACCTGGTCTCCTGTCCCCTCCTCACTGCATTTCCTACGCTCTGACCACAGGGACCTTCTTCCGGTCCCACCTTGAGCTCCATCCATTCTGCTTCCTCTACCAGTGCTACGTCTTCCCAGGTTCTGTGCCAGGCTGGTTCTTCCTTGCCCTTTAGGTCCCAACTGAAATGTCCCTTCTTCAGCAGAAAAGCTTTCCCAGAGCATCCTAGCTTCAGCACCCCGTGTCCTGGCCTCCCGCCATCCGAGCGCCCAAGTTCCTTCTTTTCCGGGCCCATCATGAATAGAGGCAGCACACCCAGCATGGCGATTAGCAGTCCAGGCTCCAGGTCCGAATCCCCGTTCGGCCACTGCCTGGCTGGAGGACTGCTGGCTGTTTAATCTCCCTCTGCCTCAGGCCCTCATATGCAGAGCAGAGATAATGACAGTCCTTCCCTTACGGTTGGTATGAGGACTGAGTGAGTCCGCGCGAAGCCTGAGAACCTGAGAACGGTGACTGCGCATTCTCAGCACGTGGCAAATGCTGCGTCATTGTCACGGTGTTGCTGCTACTGCATGTTCCCTGGTGCACTGTGCGCTCCCTGAGGATGGGCGGGCAGCGCCCTGGCCAATGTGTTCGATGTGCATATGGCCGCTACCTACAACCGGATCACATGAGACTACTCCCAAAACTCAGGGCCACTCTGGGAAAATATATCTGGGGAGCGAAGGGAGCCCCCAAATGCTGCCATTGAAAACTGAACTTGTGTTGGAAGTAGAAGACTCATTGAATGTGCTTTACGTCTAGCAGGGAGTCCCAGCCACGCCAGAGAACACCGCCATTGGAGACCTACTGTCTCCACGCATGGCAAAGGCACCCAGCATCCATCGCCAGACCCAGGGCTTCAGAGGACATGGCTCTGTGCACCAGGCCTGGGCTAACAGATCTGATTCTGCAGCTACAATCCGAAACCTGTGGAGGCCAACACCTGAAACGCTCGGGGCTGGCCAGCGTCCCATGGGCTCCCTTCCCGTCAC
>NW_011889410.1:62708-67259 GCF_000151845.1 Pteropus vampyrus
CGCGTGCGCGCAGGCGCACAGCTATTGTTGTGGGCTTTTTGCAGCTAGGACTTCCTTGTCTTTATTACGAAATGGTCACCACTGTTATTACAGGGCAATAGCATTTTCATCTTTCTTTTGCAGCTGAAAAGGCTGGAGTGAGGCCGCCCTTACAGCTCACGACTGGCGTTCAGGATAACACTTCACCCCCCTCCCCGTGGCTCGATCTCATCACGTACCTGCCTGCACACTTCCCATCTCCCAAGTCGGGGGTGGAAGCAGGAGTGAGGGCTCATCACTTAAAAACCCCGTTTAAAACAAACAAAAAGACCGCTCCCGATCTCTGCCCCTCTCCCTGCCCCTCTGCCACTTCTCTTCCCTTCCAGCAGCCACACATCTTGAAAGAGCTCTTGTCACTTGTCTTGTCACTTCGTTCTCCCTGTCGACCTTCCACGGAAGCTGCTATTGCTTCCCAATATCCCCAACTATCTGTGCTGAACGGCCTCCCTTCCTCCGTATGTCCGATATGTTATCCTTTAGGTCCCCGCCCCCATTGGGGGTTCTCCAGGATTTCAGGGACACCCCCCTCCACGGAAAACAACCGTCTGAGGCTGAAAAACTTGATCGGAAATCCTCTAGGTGATTTGTCCAGGTAGATGAGCTTCGGAGACTCCCTGACTGGCGTTTGGTTTCTTTTTGGTCCTTCATCCAATACCTACTCTACAGTCTCCATAAGATTATGTATCAGAGCAAAACAAAACAAAACAAATCTTAAAAGCCTCCTCTACAAATAGTAGGAAGCTTTAGCCTTCTTAGTGAGCAAGTAACCTCGACTTGTGCTATGTCGGAAACACAATTCTGATCGATACGTCAAGTGAGGCAAAGACAACTGTCAACTCTTATAAACCAGTGAATTTTCTATTTCCGTGTACATACCTGACTCATGGCTGGAAATGTAGAATTGAAGCCATAAGATCTCTACTTGATTTTGTCTGTGTGTTTACGAATATATGTATGTTATGTGTGTAATATTTTCTTACCTCTTGAGAGTATTACCAAGTTAACTCACAAAATCCCTTATTCTCTATTCCAAATACTTAGTGATAAATAAGCACTTATCTAAGTTAAATATTCCCCACACTCTCATAAGTTAAAAGAACAATTTCTAATACCTTGAATGTAAAAAAGAAAAAGTATTCTTACAAAAACTAACTCAAATATTTTAAAAATTCAAGTTCAGATGTTTAGGTAAATCTTTGCCAAAGAAGACTAGTTTACTATTGCTAGTTTAATTTAAGAAAAAAACAAAAACAAAAAAACAGCTACGTCTTGTGAGTTATAAACGTTACATCTAACACAAGCATATATTTTTATCCTACTTGGACATATTCTTCCTAAAAGTAAAACGGGTTTACTAGTTGACTAAACTAGCTTTACATCTACTAGATGTTTAAGATTATAAAAATATAAGTTTGCTTTTGAACAAACTGAGTCATTCTGAAAACTTTGTTTCCACAGTAATTATGTTTTATAATACATCAGCTTTAAGACAGCTTCCAAGATCTTTTTGGTAATTTTAAACCTTAGACTTATGCTAAATGTATAGATATCCATTAAATACCTAGATCATTTGAAGCAATATAAAATACGGAAATATCAGTTACTAAGCCTAATTTTATTATATACTGTTTATTTTTCTGTGGCAGAAGAGAGGTTGTATTTGGATCTGCAAAGGTGGGGTTTTTAGTCACGGCCCAAGGCTTTTATTAGGGGCTGGACACCTAGGCACATTCTGCCTGGCACCTACCAAAATCCCCAACACCCAGAGGGCAATCTGCATAGAGCACACCATTTCTACAAGCCACCTGGGCATTAGCCTTCTCTCTTATCATGCAGGAAGAGGTTCACATGTGTACCTTTTCAAGTCCCTGGAGGCCAAAGGCACATGTCGCAAGCAGGCCTTTCTAATAAGCACGGTACCAGGCCTGCCAGGTTAGCTCTCGTCCGAAAGCCAGCTGCCCAATGTCAACCCTTCTGCCGCCTTCTCACCATAAACTGCAGCCATTTAAACACCCCATGGCGCTACCTGTCTACCGTCCAGCGCAGTAGACTCTCCCTACCCCGGAGCCCTCTTTCGCCTCCTCCGTGAAGCCTTCCCTGATTCCACGAGGCCCAAGTCACATGTTCCTTCTAGTACGCTGCCATAGCACCTTATCCACACCCACAGGTCAGCGGGTAGCACTGTCAAGGACTGTGCTCCCCCTTGAGGGCAGTGACCAAGTCATATTTGTCCACATCCCCAGTGCTTAGCACACGGCTTGGCAGGAGCTAGTAACTAAGGAAAACTCAGTTTAATTCTGGAACGTGTGGATCATTAATTCACAGAACAAATCGAAGCTCCCACATTACTCTCCTTATTCCTTCCCACCGTCTTCCGACCTACATCTGCACTCAGCTTTCCCCCCGTCTCTGAGACACAGTCCTCTCCTCCATTCTGAAGGCTCTAGAACCTACTGTGATACACCACCCCTCCCATAACGTCAGTGACCCTTCAGTCTCAGGCGTGCTCACTCTCTCTTCGAGCAGCAAACTTACCTTACCTGCTCGGGATTTCCTCCCCTGGGCATATCAGCATACATCCTAGGAAGCCCCCGCCCCTTCATCCTGTAGCTCTTTGTCCACTCACCCCTCCCCCATCCATCACGTCATGGCCAACATGTGAGAGAGCCGAACGCCTCCACGACCGCGCCTCCTCACCGGCACCGCCTCCGCAATGCCCCCAAAATCCAACCGCATCCTTTCTGCTCACCCGACCTGCCTCCCGCGAGGCAGCCATCGGCTCCATGTTGCCACATCTGGTGGGCCGATCTCAGGGGCCACGGCCCAGCCCAGCTTGGTGTCCGTGACTCTACTGTTTCCAGTTTCTTTCATTTATCCCAAAGTTTCTTTCTCAGTACCCGTCCTCGGCTCCTCTTCTTCTAGAAGACCCTTCCATTTTATTTCCTAGAATTCTGACCCATCTGTCTTTGTTTCTCTTTTTACCTTTCTTCATATTATATAATCAGATTTTAGAGGGCCAGTAGTTAATAACCCCCCGTTTTTTCTTTTTAAGACAGAAAAAAAGCATAAAGTGGAGATAAATGTCAGCTGGTGACACAGATGGCTTTACATGTAGAGCCTGAAAGAGTCGCCTTGCACTCCTGAGCCACAGGGACTCACACACGCAGCCAAGGGCTGGGCTAGACGACCAGCGCCAGATGCTTGCGGAGAGGAGCAGAGAGTTCAGGGGGAAAGTTCTGGGCTGCACACCTAAAGTTATCTGCTTCCAAAGACAAGGACAGTTAGGGGCCAAGGGGGGTCCATGCAGCTCCTGTTCCCAATGGCAACCAAATAAGCCATTCGTTCCCGAGAGGAGCAGAGTAGGGGAGAGCAGCGGCGTAACCAGAGACCATGGAAGTGACGTTCTCTGGGCAGCCTCGTCCACTCCGCAGCCTCAGGCTCATCTTCACTCATCTTCAGAACTGGTTACTCCACAGCACGTCGGACGTGGTTGCCCACAT
Source organism: Pteropus vampyrus (assembly GCF_000151845.1). Classification (NCBI taxonomy): domain Eukaryota; kingdom Metazoa; phylum Chordata; class Mammalia; order Chiroptera; family Pteropodidae; genus Pteropus; species Pteropus vampyrus. Next base: position 66,248 of record NW_011889410.1, read on the forward strand.
CCCCTATGGGCACGTCACGATTAACCCGGCCCAGATGACGTGCTTCTGCGCAGCACCCCCACCACCTCCTCGCCGGCCCTCAGCTAGTTCTCATCGCAGTGTTGGGCCCACATCATCTACCTGGTTGCCGGACCCAGAAATCTCACCTAGCCTTGGCTACCGCTTTCCTTCACCTGGACCCTTAACAGGCCAACAGGACTTGTAGCCTCTTCAGCTCTCCCCTGGCTGAGCAGGAAGTCTCCTAACTGGTTTCCTACTTGATCTTGCCGTATCCCCCCAGCCTGATCCTACACGCAGCAGCTGCAAGGAATCTTCCTACAAATCACATCTGGTCATCTCTCCTGAGTGAAAGCTGTCGGTGGCCCCTAGGCCATCAGAAGGTGGGTCACACTCCTCAGCCTAGGAGCAGGTGACGCCCTAGCCCCCTCTCAGCACGTCCCACCAAGCCAGCAATCAAACCTTCCTTCACTACAGCCACCCCGAATCCGTACTGCATTCGCAGCGTGCCCATGTGACAAAATCCTCCAATTCCAACCTCGTCACAGCTGTAGAGAAAGCCTCTCCTGATACTCCCCCCTCCAACCACAAAGAAACCCAGTTGCCTCCTCCTTCATCTACAGGTTGCACTTTTTGATAAATGGGACACTAAGTGGTGCAGGAAGCCATGGGATGTGGCAGGAAGTGCATAGTCCTTTGCTGAGCATTTCTAGTCTAGGCTCCTACAGGGCCTGAGGCCAAGGATCAGCAAAGAACTCAAGGTTGAGTCCGCTATTCTTAAAGAAGAGAACCTGTGATCTACCAGGTGATTCTGACCCTAAAAATAGCCTCCTCAAGGGAAGAAAAAGCAAAAATAAATGAATGGGACTACATCAAACTAAAAAGCTTCTGCGCAGCACAAGAAACCATTGACAAGGTAAAGAGACAACCATCTGAATGGGAAAATATATTTGCAAGTAACGCCTCTGATAAGGACCTAATATTCAAAATATACAAAGAACTCATACAACTCAAT
>NW_011889410.1:68879-73975 GCF_000151845.1 Pteropus vampyrus
CGACAGGTTTGTAAGCTGTATAGGGCGCGAAGTACAGGGGCCAGCAGGCCGGATGCTGTCAGGACACCTCAACCGATATCACATGGTCACCTCCACTCACAGTCACACTTGCTCTCTAATGCACACTGACACACACCAATAATCGCCAATCACAGTCCCACGGCCACTGTCAATGCCACTGTCACCCCTTTTAACGCCTGTTCATGCAAGCTCTTTGTCTCATGCTGACCCTCTCTCTCTCTGCTTCGCCCCGCTTTCTTTTACTCACCTCCACCCCGTCATTCTCTGACAGTGACATTTATACACACAAATAGCCTTCACCTGACGTGAGACCCCTAAGCTGCAATGCATGGATACTCTGCGGGACCCCCTTCCTGCCCCACACTTCAGGAATCAGCCATGGCTTCTGGCTCTGGGGACTGACCCATGCTCCCACCTGCCCTATCCCAGCTCCCTGCACCACAGGAAGCCCCCTGGACACTGCTGCATTCCCAGGGAGTCACCATTGGAACCCCACATGAGGCAGGAGGCCGAGCACCTGGGTGTGTGAATGTGCCGGGCACTGGCATGGACGTGGGGTTAAGGCTGGCCTCAGCTGCGTCGTGGCCCCTTACGAAATTCTCGGACGGGCAGGCAGAGGCCGCTGCAGCATGAGTCTTACCTGCTGGCCGGGCTCTCCACTTCCATGAACTGCTCGGGTCTCCGGGGGCCGCTCTGCCGCTCCGGGGCGCTCGGGTCTTCGGGCTGCTGCGTCGGTGCAGCTGGGTCTCCCTGGCCACCTCCGGGGGCTCCGGGCCTCTCCTGCCAGGTGTCTCCCAGCTTAGTGACCACATTCTTCTCCTCAAAAGCAGCCGAGGTGCTAAGGAAGGAAGAGTGCCATAATGGTGCGGATGTCGTGGGACTAGTGCTTGGTCACTCACTGCACGCTGATGTCACCTCCCGTGGACACGGCGGGCTCCTCTCTGGGGAGGGGGATGGGGCACACAGGAGCCCGGCATGGCCCCCATGTCCTCGGAAGGACCCCAGAACCGCTACTCCCTTCCCACCGACAAAGGCCGCGTCTGCAAGAACATCTGATGACTTCAATGGAATTTTAAAGACACCGTCTTCTCCCAGCTGGGAGCAGTGGCCTTCCCGTCCCCCTCCTCCCACTGCTCTGCTCCTTTCTCCAAGCCCACCCTGTCCCAGTCCACCCGTCCCATCTAAAATGTCCCAAGCCATCTTGTCTTTGTCTCAGGCTAAGGAGCTCGGCCAGGGCGATCGGACCCGTGCACGCAGCCAGGCCCTGCAGGGCCCAGCTCTCTGGGAAAGACCTCCTCCCTCGGGCTGCCCTGGAGGGCTGAGTCGGGGCGACGGAGAGGAAAGAGGGCTGTCACGCTCTCCAGATACTCAAAGAGGCTGGTGACCCCACAATAGGGGGAAAAGCCCATAAAAACCTATAGGCGCCCAGGAGACCTGAGAGGTACAGCCCGGCCCTTTCGTGACCCTCGTCCGCCATCTGGCGGCCGCCGCGCGCAAAGCCGCAGAATAAGCCCTGCCAAAGCCTAACTCTCCTAGGGCAGCCATTTTCTTTATTGGCAGTCCAATTTCCCGGCGGGCACCGCGGTCCGAACTCAAGGCTGCAGGAAATGGCGGCGCGCACAGGCGTACACACGCGGGCCACGAGGCGCGTGGGAGGTTGGTGCGCACGCGCGCGCAGGCGCACAAGTATCGTGGCCGCTTTGTTTTCGTGGCTAAGAATTCTTTGTCTTTTTTATTGCGGAGTAGTCACCGTTGTTATTACAGGGCAATAGCATTTTCATCTTTCCTTTGTAGATGAAAGGCCTGGGGTGAGGCCGCCCTTACAGCTCACGAGTGGCGTTCAGGATAACGCTTCACCCCCCTCCCCGTGGCTCGATCTCATCACGTACCTGCCTGCACACTTCCCATCTCCCAAGTCGGGGGTGGAAGCAGGAGTGAGGGCTCGTCACTTAAACACCCCGTTTAAAACAAACAAAAAGACCGGTCCCGATCTCTGCCCCTCTCCCTGCCCCTCTGCCACTTCTCTTCCCTTCCAGCAGCCACACATCTTGAAAGACCTCTTGTCACTTCGTTCTCCCTGTCGACCTTCCACGGAAGCTGCTATTGCTTCCCAATATCCCCAACTATCTGTGCTGAACAGCCTCCCTTCCTCCGTATGTCCGATATGTTATCTTTTAGGCCCCCGCTCCCATTGGGGGTTCTCCAGGATTTCAGGGACCCCCCCACCCACCAAATTTAAAAACCGTCTGAGGTTGAAAAACATGATTAGAAATCCTCTGGATGATTTGTCCCGATAAATAAACTTTGGAGACTACTTGACTGATGTTTGGTTTCTTTTTGGTCCTTCACCCAATACCTAGTCTACAGTCTCCATAAGATTACGTATCAGAGCAAGAGAAAAAAAAATCTTAACAGCCTCCTCTACAGATAGTGGTAAGCTATAATCTTCATATTGAGCAGGTAATCTGAACTTGTCTCATCTGTCAGAAACACAATTCTGATCAATACATCAAGTGAGGCAAAGACAACTGCCAACTCATATAAACCAGTGAATTTTCTATTTCTGTGTACGTACCTGACTCATGGCTGGAAATACAGAATTGAAGCTGTAAGTTCTCTATTCGATTTTGTCTGTGTTTACGTATATATGCATGTTATGTGTGTAATATTTTCTTACCTCTTGATAGTATTACCAAATTAACCTTCAAAATCTCTTATTCTCTGTTCCAAATACTTAGTGATAAATAAGCACTTATCTAAGTTAAATATTCCCCAAACTCTCATAAGTTAAAGAAGTAATTTCTAATACTTTGAATGTAAAAAAGAAAGAAGTATTCTTATAAAAACTAACCCAAGTGTTTTAAAAATTTAAGTTCAAATGTTTAGGTAAATCTTTGCCAAACAAGACTAGTTTAATATTGTTAGATTAATTTTAAAAAATAAACAGCTATGTCTTGTTATAAACGTTACATCTAACACGAGCATATATTTTTATCCTACTTGGACAAATTCTTCCTAAAAGTAAAACGGGTTTACCAGTTGACTAAGCTAGCATTACATCTACTAGATGTTTAAGATTATAAAAATATAAGTTTGCTTTTAACCAGAGTCATTCTGAAAACTTCATTTCCACGGTAATCATGTTTTATAATACATCAGCTTTAAGACAGCTTCCAAGATCTTTTTGGTAATGTTAAACCTTAGACTTATGCTAAATTTATAGATATTCGTTAAATAGATCATTTTTAAGCAATATAAAATACTGAAACATCAGTTACTAAGCCTAATTTTAAATTATATACTTTTCATTTTTTGTGGCAGAAGAGAGGTTGTATTTGGTTAATGAATGTGTTCATTTTTCCATGCTGAAAACTATGTACTATGATAAAGTATGTAACTGAAATTTTATGGGCTATATATTCATAAGCTTTACTAGTGTACTACAAAATGCTGCACGTGACAGTTCAAACTTACCTACCTGCTAGTTTTTACTGTAAAACAGAAGTCATCCATACTTGATAATTATAATCAATACGTATAAATGAGACTACTAAAAGTAATAATGGCAAAGGGGAACAATTTTGCATGCAAGATATGCAAATATATTTTTGTTAAGGAAAAAGAGAATGGCTTTGTTCTAAATTAAAAAAAACTAATGGTTCCAAAAAATATTTAAGACATAATGTAAATGGATCTTTTAAAAATTATAAAAAGTTCACAGAAGTTTTATTTGTCATGGTCAAAACTGACTATAATTTAATGAGAATATAAGATTTTCACCAAAGAGCTAGCAGGATGCCCTGACATCGCCACCTCACCTCTGCCTGTGACATACATGCTTGAGCCAAAGATAAACCCCAAAAGCCTAAAGAGTTTGTCCTCTGACTCTGGGAGCCCTGAGCTAGCTTTACCTCGGACTTCATCAGAGTCTTGTTCCATCGCATGTCTTCTATAGAATTATAGTAATAGAGCCCGTCCTCACCGAGTTTGTGAATAAAGCCAATTCTCTGCAAAGAACAATTTGGAGGTCCCTCTGCAACACAGCGATAGTGGATAAATAAAGCTCCTTCACCCTAGGCCTCAGAACAGAGTCGCTGCAATTACAGAAGTTGTAACCTATCTAACCCATAAAAGATAAACCTTAGTAAAATGTCACAGGAAGTTTTGCTGAGTAATGTAACAGCCCAGAGTTCTTCCAGGCCCTTACTGAATTGTCTGGATTTTAAGAGTTTAGAGACAGCAAGGTAATAGTTCTGGCTATAACTAGATCAAAGATCCAGTAGCCTAATACAGCTACTACCAATTCTCGACACAATCACACCCTCTACACGGAAGGGAACACCCCCCCTTCCGCTCTTGCACTCCCTCCAACAGACTCCTCCACAGTGAATAAATGTGCTTAAAGTTCACCTGTTCTTCATGCAGAAAAAAACAGAAACCTGAAATGCCCAGATTGCAACGTAACAGAGAGGAAGAAAGTTTATGTTTTAGACGTAAAGTCTAATAACAAAAGTTAACGAGGAAGAATATGCGCTACTGTGTCTTATTAAGTGAAATCAAGCCAATAAAGCTGGTAAAGGTGAGCAGAGACCAGTTTTCTGAGCGCCTTTGAATAGTTAAGGTGGAAAGAGGTATTCTTCTGGGGCTGCTTATTTAGTTTGAAGTTTTTATAAAATGAGAGTCTAACATTTATATAGTGCTTTTGTGCCAGGAAATGTTCTACATGCTTTACACATACAAACCCATTTAACCTTCGCAACAACCCTTTGCGACAGGAACTATTATTACCTCTATTCTAAAGGTGAGGAAACTGAAGCTCTGAGTTGACGAGTAAGATACCTAAGGCCACAAGGCGCGTGACAGAGCTTAGATCTGATCTCAAACACAGGAGTCCGTGTTCTTAATCACTGGACCATATCACCTCTTCCTGTCCGTGTGATGACGCACGTTAGAGCAGGGCAGAGTTCCTCAAGCATGGGACATTTCCACTGCTTTGCAGGATCTCCCCGCCCACCCCCATCACCATTCTTCACCCAGCTCTTGGTAACTAAGCCCGTCTCCACGGAACCCTAGAG
>NW_011889410.1:76207-86433 GCF_000151845.1 Pteropus vampyrus
GTCCCTCCACTCATCTAAGGAGGAGCCCTCCTTCCATTTAAGTAATAACTCTCCTCACTGCCACCTCTCTAAATCAGCACCCTGGCTATTTCTTTCAGAGAACTGTTCTTCCCAGGAGGTACAGAGACCCGGCTTCCAGGTCTTTGTTCTTCATTCTAAACCTTGCAGGATTGTGAGGTAGACTGTATGAGACACGGTGAGCAGAGGCTGTGCACACAGGTGCCCCAAAGTTAAGTAGCTGTTGTGATCTTTAACAATATCTGGTATTAAAGGCCAATCAGCCCATGCCTACCTCAACAAACCTCCCATCCTACCATTGCCCCACAAAGACCCTCAGTGCCAGCCACACTCAGCTACATACAGTGCCCAGGAAATACCAGGGTGTTTTGAGGCCTTTATGTATCCTGTTCCCTTTGTTTGGAGGACTCCTATTCACCTTTCGAGATTCAGCTCGAAAGCCACCTCCCCCACAAAGCCGTAATGTTTAACCCCCTTCCCCTGCTTTAGCATACGTTGTTCCAGTCTGCGCCCAGCTTTGTCCCCGTCAGCCACGTCTGACTTGTCTGTGTGCTCCAGCCTCCAGCACAGGGAAGGTGCTGTCTGAGTGGTCGCTGATTGAAAGACTGGGTGACTTGCTGATTATGGAGGAATTCCTGAGTGAAGGCAACAAGGTGCAGTGGAAGGCTCTGTGGACTCAGAGGCAGAGGCCAGAAGGTTCCAGCTGGGGCTTCGGCCCTTGCTATGTGCCTCGGGCTAGCCCACAGGCCTCACTGCCCTCACCTTTCCAGCCAAAGGCTAATGCACACCCGAGCTGTCTCTGTCCACCACAGCAGCTCAGCATTGTTGACTGATGCCTTACCCCTTCGAATTTGCCTCCGTGTCCACCAGGTCTGCTGGGCTGTAACTCTTCCTATCAGCTGGGACAGCAGAGGCCAAAGTGGCACCGGAGCTGAGGAAAGAAGCACACGGGCCTGCTGAGGCCTCAGACCAAAGGAGACTGGGGACCCAGGTCTTCCCCTTCTCAGCTGCCTTCTCATGAGACAGGGGGGGTGCTATATCTGTCAGTAAAGGCTTGCCTCTCATTCCTGCCATTCGTGTGGCACAGATACCACTGTGTGTGATAACATCTTGAGAGTCCTGGCTGTGGCCTTAGCACCTGAGTCCAAGACAAAGCACTACCCCTGACCCGCTCCGAGGCCCTGAGGAAGTCTCCTGATTTTGGATTCCAGGTCCCTGCCTGACCTACGAGTCTTGGGAGTCCAGAGGGATTGTCCCTTCCTAAATGCTCCGCACACTTACAGCAAAGCGGCCACTCCCGCTGGTGGACTGGTAGATGAAATAGGACAGAAGCCTGCAGCCTGAGAATGCGCCACCTCTTCCCATTTCACCTCCATGCCCCTGGAGCCATGTGCCCTCCCCAGCCACCTCCACGTGCGCCCTGGGGTTCCTCCCTGACTCCTGCTTGCTAGGCTAGGCTGCAGTCCCTACGGGAGAGGTTCACCGAGACCTCCTCAGCAGGGTCTCTTCCCAAGCTCTACCTCCCGATGTCCTCCTTCAGCTACCTCGGCTTAGGTCTCTGTGCATAGGTGCTGGGCTATGGATCCCCTGACTTATCGCCCGTCCCTCTCCCCCAGTGTCTCTAGCTGCAGGTCAGAGCCCCTCTCAACCTTCCCTCTCCTGCGGTGATCACCCAATAGGAAGGTGGCATGGAACTGAGAAGTGTAAGGGAGATTCTGGGGCACTGGAGCTAAGGCCGAACCCTGAAGGCTGTGTCTGGCAATGAGGATGGCCACCGGATGGTTGCCCCACTTTTACCTGGTGGCCACCGGTCCAGGTTTACGAGGCTGAGAGTTGGCACCGTGCACGTCCAGATCATCCAGGAGAGGGGAGAAGCCGGCAACTGAGCACGCCCTGTGGAGGGAGGCCAAACCCGGTCTGGGTTCAAGACTTTGTGTCTGCATATCTACCCCCGTGTGAGAGGGTGGCTTCTGTCCCTGACAGGCCACGGAGACTGAGGAGTTGTTCAAACAGATGCTCAGGGCACAATATTCATATCTCACAGCTACCTAAGATCAGCATAGCATAGCTCAGTGGTTGAGTCTATGCTCCTCGTAGACACGTTGAGCAGATTCAAATCACTGCTTTACCACTTCCCAGCTGTGTGACCTCGGACACATCACCTGATCTCTTTGGGCCTCAGGTTTATCATTAGTGAAATGAGGATAACTGTGTCCTCCTCATAAGTTTTCTTTCTTTCTTTTTTTAACGCCTACAGCACCTGATCTTCCTAGGTGGTCTCCCATCCAAGTACTAACCAGGCCCGACCCTGCTTAGCTTTCGAGATCAGACGGGATCAGGCATGTTCAGGGTGGCATGGCCGCAGACTCGTAAGTTTTCTGAGAAGAGTAAATGAGTTAACAGACACCAAGTACTTAGAATAATGCCTGGGCCTGTTGTTATTATTGGGCCCTGTGGCTGTTTGCATCCATCTATATCCACAAAGTTGACACAGATTCATTCAGTGGGTGCTTTCCTGGGTGGTAGACCACATTCTCTGTCTTTCGGGCAGACTGATGCTAACGGCACGCCAAGCAGTCACAGTTCACAGGGCACCTTAGCACCTGCAAAAGCCTGCACCCTTCACTTATGTAGCACACTCACTAAGTTGCTGGTGTTTGTTCCCAAACCTATTACACCAGTTGTACTTGCGACCGTCATTGCTAAATTCAATTATTAAGTAAACTCATGAAAATTAATGGAAAAAAGAGTGGCTGTTTCTTCCACAAGAAACGATGTTTTCTTTGGAAGGACAGTAAAAGCAAGTTTCTTAGAAATCATTGTCAAAATCAGTATAGGTAAGACAAAGACAAAGACTGGGTTAAAAATCATAGAAATCTAGATGGTTCTTCAGCTTATTTGGCAAGTTCATTTGAGCTGTGGCTGCGGTTTTAAAAAAACCGAAAGCGGAAAGCAAAAACTTCATTTCATGAGGGGGTGTAAGCAAGGAGAATGATCTGGATGAATATTCAAAGAACCAGACCCAATCACATTGGACCACATCTTCCACGACAGCCACCAGCCAATCAGGTCAATCTGCACAACTCGCTGGCAGTACACAGCGATGCAGGTGTCGGTTCTCCCACAGCCCTCCCCACAAGTGGCAGCTCGAAGAACTGAGACCTCAGCCCACTGGCCTTTCCTGGCACCTGCTGAGGCACAGTGGTCAGAGGCTGGGGCCTGCTGTTCCCTCCCGTGTCAGCTTGGGCTTCTGGATTTGTAATTTGGGGCTCTGGGTCCAGGCATCAGTTGCAAACTAGTCAAGTTAGCGAGAGCGGGGGGCCGCCAGTGGGCTCAGGGACGCAGGGGCAGCCGCGAGGGCCGGGGGGGAAAGCAGTCGGCAGGGGCTCCTTCGGATGCCCTCTGAGGCCGGACCGCCCCTGGGCAGGGTGCTGGCGGGCAGGGTGCTGGCGGGCAGGGTGCTGGCAGGCAGCATGTGGTCAGGCTCTGTGAAGTCACTGGATTTGCCATTCCTTTCTGGCCATCCCTTCTGAAATATAAGGGTAGTAGCACAGCGTGGAGCTGAACAACCTATGCCAACATCTGCATGCCTAGCCTTTGTCCCCAAGGATGACTCATGCTTGGTTTGGAACCACTCGGGGACAGCTGGGACCTTGCTACTCCCTAAACCAGCTGAGAAACAGGCCCCTGACTCCACCCGGGTCTGAGAACTTAGAGCCCAGCTTGTGTCACTGGGAACACTTTTTGGTCTCAGTGAAGTTCAGAGCAGAGAGTTCCCAGAGCTCAGCCAAGAAGCAGGAAGGCGCCTATTCACCCATCATTTGGTCATTCATTTGTTGGTTTGTCCCTTCGCTCATTCCCCACACATCCATCCTACCTACTTGGTGCCCACCCAGGCGGGGGATGGACCTCCAGTTGCAAGTGGGCCCTTGTGCCTCCTCTGGAGGAGCTTGAGAGCCAGCGGCAGAAGGAAGGAAGAGAAGACTCGAACATAGGTAATACCCAGAAGTGGGAAACCCAGCGACATGATGGGGGCGGGGGTGCCGGAGATGTCAGAAGCAGTAGGGAAATGACCAGTGCTCAGCCCCCAACGGCCCGAGCAGTTTTGGCAGCTTGACCGTGACCTGTCACCATGGATGTGAGAGAATCAACAACTCAGGGCCACCTGCCTCCCCTGGGCAGCTCACCCTCCTCTCCCGGAACCGATGTCTGCTCCAGCCAAGCCTTCAAGTGGGGAGCTGGTGGCTCTGGATCCCACGTTGCCATCCCTTGACTGTGCACTTGACCTGTTATGGAAAGAGAAGCATTTATTGAGTCTGATTGGGTCTCGATCTAATCTAACTCGGATGTCTTGGGAGTAGGCCTCAAGGACCAGAAGCTCAAGCCCTTGGCTGCCACCATGAGGTGCTCCAACTGCAACCAAGCGAACATCAGCAAGTATTTCTGCTTTTGCTCCGAAGCTTTAGGGCTGGGAGCAGGAGTGGAGCGAAGGCACAGAGCAAGATGGCAGCTCAGGAGCAGGCTGGCACGATGCGGGGCCAATGGCCAACAAAACGAGGGGCAGGCACTTGGGGCCACTAATAAACCATAGAGCTCAGGGCAGAGACGAAGCTCCCCCACCATCCTGGGTCCCCTTCCCTCATTCCCAGGCTGAGTCCCTACTAGGGGTGTGGGGCTCCACACAGAGGACATGGTGGGCTCTTAGCCACCACTGGCTACACTTCCTCCTGAGGAAATGCCCAACTGTCAGCCACCGCTCACCGCACCCAGGCTCCCCTGGTCAGTGGGATGGTCGTGCGATGGCGGGGCACGGCCACCCCCTCTGGACCCGTCATTCCTCGCCACGCCTCTACCTCCCATCCTTTCCCCCCCCATGTCTCCCTTTGCCTACAGGTCATCCCGGAAGTCCCTGCTATGTGCTCTGCTGGGGCCCACGAATCCTTTGGTCACTGACTTTCCCAAACTGATGGCTTGGTGGCCTTGCTTGGCCTGTCCATTGGCAGGGCTGCTTTCAATGGAGTAGAAGCACAGTGAGGTTGGGCCCAGGGCTGGGGCAGGGGTGGCCTGGCCTGGAGCTTTGTCTTTCTCTGTACCCGGCTCATTCTTCTGACAGATATTCACTGAGGACACAGGGAGTGGGCAGTCCCGGTCCCAGCTCCACCTGTGGACCTTGGACCGAGGGCCGTGTGAACTCTGTGTCATGCACTGAGTTACCTTTCAGAGTCTAGGCTGGGGCCCTTGAAGTCCTCCTCTGCAGCCAGGTCTCTCTTGGGCTCTCTGGGGCTGGCGGCTTCCTTGTCTTTGGAGTCTGGGGAAGACCTGTGGAGGAAAGCAGCAGAAGTTAACCACCCAGCAGCCAGCCACACGCAGGTGGAGGCAGTGATCTCATCCCCCAAATCCTGATACTGGAAGATTGGTCGATTCCTACAATCTCAGTGCTAATGACAACTGTTGATGAAGGGCCAGACCCCACTGTCCTGACTCTGCAGGCATCACCTCTCCACAACAGCCCGGGACAGGGCCACTGCTGTTATCCGTGCCGACTTTCCAGATGAGCAAAAGGAGGCACAGAGAGCCCAGGTTACTTACCCTGAGTTCCTGAGGTAACAAGGGGAAGAGCTGGGATCTGAACCCAAGCGGACAGACTTTAGAGTGCCGGACCATAATCCTCTGTGGCGTAAGACTGACCCTAACCTAATTCAACCTCCCTCTCGTCTCTGAGGTCATCAAGGAGCCCCATGAGGTCAGAGCTGACACAGACACTGTTGTCATTATTGCCATTCGAGACCACTGACCCAATGGGATGCTCCCAGCTTCTCTCTCCCATCCGTCCACCGTGACTCTGTGACACCGCCCTCGACCTCCTGTGCCATACTTCCTCGGTCTCCTCTCCATCTGCGGGCTCCATCACCTTGGCCACCTTCTCTGCCCCCGTGGCATCAACTGTCCCCCTTGAGCCAATGACCTACGCCTGTTCCCACCTCTCCCCTGTGCTCCTGGCCCATACCCCCACTGCCTCGCGCCCCCACTGCCTCGCAGACTGACCCTCCGGCAGCTAACACTGAACCTGGCAGGACCTGAGTACCCTCCTCCAGCTACCCTCAGGGTCGATGACCAGACAGCTGCGTCCTCCACACTGGGGTCTGTGCCCAGCTCTCTGGACCCTGTCCTTGACTTCCTTGACATTGTACCCCATGTAAACATCGACACCGAGCCCCATAATTTTGGCTCATTCATCTGCATATAACATGGAAATGTCTAGAGCTCTGACTCTTCTCTCAAACCTCAACCACAAACCCTCAAATGCCTCCTGGTTATCTGCATCTGGATGCCTACAAATCATCTCATCATATAGCCATGCCAAAGATACTAGGTACATCACCCCTCCCTGCCCCGTCCCCTCCCAGATCTCCACTAGTGTAGTGAGCCATGGAACAAAAGCTGCAGGGTGGCAGTTGGGCAACCTAGCTGGGAGCCTGGGTCTGGCTGCTCTCGACCGAGTGAGCCATCAGAGTTTATTTCCTCACCTGTGAAATGGACACAGTGACTGTACATGCATCTGCATGTGGACACCTGCTAGGCTGTTTGGGGCGGGGCGGGGCTTGAAGAATTCTAGCTTTTGCTCCAACCTGATTCTCCCGCTGGAAAGTGGGAGAGGGGTGCTCTGGGGTTCTCCACGGGCTGGGGTAGCTTGGCCACTCCCAGACCAAGTGTCAGAAGCCTTATGGCTTCCGCCTACATTTTGAAGGAGGGTCCCTTTGCCCTTTTTCTCAAAGACTGGTCGCCTTAGGGAGACCAATGAAGCAGCTTCCAGCGTTGCCTTACTAAAGACATCGTCACTGCGATGATTCTCGATCATTCCAGTAACAAACTTGCACTCCTGTCCTGGGCTGAGGCCCAAAGGGAATGAAGCTTCTGCCCTCTGGGCACTCAGGGTCCTTGGGGCAGACTGATTCGTGAGAGGACAACTGTGTGGAACATTCTCTGGCGGAGGCAGGAACACGGTGCTGTGTGAGCTCAGCAGGAAAGAACTTCACGGACGCTGCCTCAGAAAGAAATGCGGGGGAAGGAAGTGCCTCAGATGGGACACATTTGGGGTGGCACTGAAAACTGCAGAGAGGAAAGGACACTCCGGGCAGAGTCTACAGCCTGCGCAGATGAATGGTGCATGGAGGCCTGGGACTGAGGAGCAGGAGTGGAGGATCTGGGAGGCCGTATGTGAGAGGAGCCACAGGGAGGCCCGGGCATGGTATCATGTTCAGGCTATAGAGGCTGAACAGGGACCACCATTACAGGGTTTTCCCCAGTGGGTTGGCATGACTACTTCTGCCTTTTAGAAATGTCACCTAGGTAGAGATGTGGAGGAGGGTCTAGGGGCAGGGCCCTAGAAGAGAGTTGTCGGCACCTGCATGAGTGACGGTGGACATCTGGTCCCAGAGGAGTACAGTACGGACAGAAATATCTCTAAAATAGAATGACTGGCGCAAGGCTGGGGTGGGAGCAAGGAGGAGAGTTAAGGGACCCAGAGATCGGTCAAGACTCATCTTGGGTGTCAGTTCCTCTGAGAAGCCTTCCTTAATCACCCCATTCCCTGGCTGCTGAAAGGCTGCTGCTCAGCGCTCCCACTGCCCCAGGGATGAGCTGGGGCAGACATTCGGGCCTCCCTCCCCAGACTCCAGGCTTCACGAGGCAGGGTCCTTGTCTGGCTGCTTCACCACCGCCTCCCAGGCCCAGGCACGGGGGTCAGGTGTGTAGCAGGGGCTCAGTCAATGCTAGTTGGGTGAATAACTGAATGAGCAAGAGAGAGGCTGCTGAAGAGAGGAAGGGAGGCATCCATCCCTCGGCTCACCCCTCTCTGCTCAGATATTCTCTTGCCCAGCCCCCCAAACTTGCCTGCCTGTGATCTCGCCATCTGCCCACTTCCCCGGGGCACGGGCTGCGCCTGCCATGTTCCTGGCTGGTTGTGGCCCCTTGTCCCTCGCCCTCCCCAGCACCAGGCATGGTGGCATCATGAGCTGTCAAGGCTGACCCAGTGACCCCACCCTAGTCCTGGTGGCTCCCTCACACAGGCGGGGCAACTGCTCCAGTGATGTCATGGGACTCCGCAGACCCTGTGTCCCCACCCAGCACAGCTGGCTGTCTTATCCTCAGGGCTCGGCAGGGCCGAGCCCTCACAGCTGGCTCATGTCTGCGTCTGCCTCTCCCACCAGGCAGACAGTCAGCAACTCTGGCCAGGGGGGCGGTCGCCGCTGGGTCCACGGGCCGGGCCTCCCACAGACCAAGCCCTCCCTCCCCAAGAGTTGTGGAGTGAAAGGAGATGGGGGCAGAGACCCCGAGTTCACCACGTCTCCCACGAAACAGCACCCAGGCCTCATCATTTGCCTGCCTGCCTTGCTGACCCCATCTCTAAAATGTCGTGGAAGGAGCAGGGCCCCCGTACCTCATTCCTTCCAGGTCTGGGGTCATCAGGCGGAGTCCCACCCCGGGCGTCATGATCTGCAGGCGGACGATTTCCTCACCTCTTGCGCTGTGGCCAAAAGAGAGAGCCAGAGTTGCTGATAAGAAAAGTCTCCCCATGATTTCTGGGCGTCCGAGGGCGTTCTCCCCTGGGCGCCTCCTAGCTAGTGCAGGAGGACACTTCCTTCTTGTCTCCTCTTTGGCCTTGAGCCTTCTTGGCGCTGCAGCTGACCTTGGCCTACTGGCCTCCAGGCTCCAGAGGAAGGGGAGTGAAGGACCCCTTCACCAGTCTCCCACCCTCAAGCCCAGCCCCCTTCAGGCACAGCAAGGGGCCCTGTGGGTGGAAATGGAAGCACCTGGCCCCAACACTCTGTCTGAAGCTGCCGCCACAAGCCCTGCCTGTCACCTCACTGGAGCATCCAAAGCGGCTATGCGGGAGGCCAGCGAAAGTTCTGGATTCGTGGGCTGATGCGAAGTGATGGCAAACAAGATGCCCAGGAAACGTAAAGGCCAAATTGGAATGAGACCCAGTGGGAGAGGGATGGCGGAGTCTGGGAGATGAAGTCAAGTGACCAGGTGCCTGCGAGCCCACACAGGATTGGACATTCTCAGTACTCAGAGGGCCCCTTTGAGGGTTCCTGTACTCAAAGCCTGGCCCACAGGTGACCACACACATCGCTCTCCAGGTCCACAGAGTGAGGCTTCAGCCATCTTTCAAAACCCAGCCCAGGTCACTTTACAGCCACTCATTCCTTCCTTTGGTTACCCCAGGCACTGGAGTGGGCACTGGCGTACAGGTGAGGGTGAGCCCCAGGCCTGCCCTGGTGAAGCCCCCAGCCCAGCTGGAGGAAGATGGGTTAGGGGGAGCTGCAGACTGGTAGGTGTCTTAAATGCCGAGACCAGATACGGTATAGCAAAGGGAAGCGGCAGGATGGGCTTAAAGAGGGGAGGGGGAGGAGCTTGACATGATCAGACTGGCACTCTAGAAAGGCCACTCCAGAGTCCCAGAGTCCCAGGAGGAGGAGGGATTGGGGGAGCCAGGGTGAAGGCAGGTGAGTCTGGGTGTTGACCCTGGCAGCTGACTCCAGTGTACACTAGGAGCCCGTGGAGGGCCAGGTCAGTGGGATGTTCATCTCTGCCACTCCTGGGGACACTGGAGATGACCAGAGTGAAACGGCAGGGCTGCCAGGAGCAGGGCCTCCCCTCACATGAAAGCCAGGACAGGGCCCGGTCCACGCAAGCAGCTCTGATCTCCGCCAGTCTCTTCCCATGACAGTTATGATGACAGCAACAAGCCCCGGGCCGCCTGCCCTCCCTGCCCCATCGAAAGCACGTGGTGCCAGGAAGCAGCAACATGCTCCACGTGGGGATATCACACGCAAGTAAAACATACTTTCTCACTGCAGTTTCTTGTTATGTCAGAGAGGAATTAGGAACAAAGCGTTGCCTCGGCCTGCCCAAGCTGGCATCTCTCCCTCAACACCCTCCTCCTTTGTCATTCCCCTGAGCGGTGGCTTCTTAAAGACCTAGGACAAATGGAAGCTCTTCCAGACGGGCTGTTATGGGTTTGCTTTGTGTCCTCCCCAAATGATACGCTGAAGTACTAACCCTTGGTGTCTGTGAATGTGACCTGATTGGGTCACTGCAGACGTAGTTAATTAAGATAAGGCCATGCTGGAGTACGGTGGGTCCTAATCCACTATGACTGATGTCGTTATAAAAAGTGGGCATTTGGACACAGCAATGAGAGG
>NW_011889410.1:87258-96762 GCF_000151845.1 Pteropus vampyrus
AGTGAAACGGCAGGGCTGCCAGGAGCAGGGCCTCCCCTCACATGAAAGCCAGGACAGGGCCCGGTCCACGCAAGCAGCTCTGATCTCCGCCAGTCTCTTCCCATGACAGTTATGATGACAGCAACAAGCCCCGGGCCGCCTGCCCTCCCTGTCCCATCGAAAGCACGTGGTGCCAGGGAGCAGCAACACGCTCCACGTGGGGATATCACACGCAAGGAAAACATACTTTCTCACTGCAGTTTCTTGTTATGTCAGAGAGGAATTAGGAACAAAGCGTTGCCTCGGCCTGCCCAAGCTGGCATCTCTCCCTCACCACCCTCCTCCTTTGTCATTCCCCTGAGCGGTGGCTTCTTAAAGACCTAGGACAAATGGAAGCTCTTCCAGATGGGCTGTTATGGGTTGCTTTGTGTCCTCCCCAAATGATACGCTGAAGTACTAACCCTTGGTGTCTGTGAATGTGACCTGATTGGGTCATTGCAGATGTAGTCAATTAAGATAAGGCCATGCTGGAGTACGGTGGGTCCTAATCCACTATGACTGATGTCGTTATAAAAAGTGGGCATTTGGACACAGCAATGAGAGGGAGGACGGCCGTACAAAGGCAAAGGCAGAGATTGGAGTGATGCATCTAAGAGCTAGGAAGCAGCAACGATTGCCGGCAATACCAGAAGCTACGAGAAAATTCTAGAACAGATGCTCCCCAGAGCCTTTGGAGGGAGCACTGCCGAAATCTTGTATTAGGACTTCCGGCCTCCAAAACTGTGAGGATGAACCTCTGTCGTTTAATCCACACAGTCTCTGATGCCTTGTTATGGCAGCCGCAGCAACTTCACACGGGAGCCTTGCAGCCTCTCTCCCCTGCAGCCCCCCACCAGCACCGCCACTTCCCCAGACCCTTAACCACAGAAGGCTCTAGTCCAGTCTGAAGTTCACAGCTAGGCTAAGAGGTTTCGAAGGCCAAGAAAACTCATCCAGTGCAGCCCCAGCTGCCCGCGGGAACACGACTGACAGTGGCCTGTGCCAAAGAGTGTGCAACTCATCCAGCTAAAAGATGGAGAGAGACAGGAGAGGCGGAGGGAGTATGTTTCACCCGGTATCCAAAAGTAGAGCGTTCCTATGAAACCTTTCATAAGTCAAAATGGCATAAAGCGAAGAAGCAATGAGCTATTTTCCCTTTTTGCCTTTTTTCATACAAACAAAAATCCTCTTAGGATTTCTTTCGATTAGTGAAAGCAGATACTAAGGTAGGACTTTCTGCTCGTAAATGCAAAGTGGCAGAAAGTGAACTTTCGAAAAGCGGGGGATGCCCGTACTTCTTTCTCCAGAGCCCACAGACGCATTTCCCTCAGAGGCCAGCAGGTGGCGATATTGGTATCTTTAGCCATTTGAAGAAAGGGCCTGTAAATCAGCACGCCTCTAGTGGGGAGCCCTGAGCAATACCGGCACTCAGGCACTACGCAAAGGACCTTACAAGCATTATGTACTTTAGTATTTGGGACAGCATTGAGTACTAGTTATCACCGCTTTCTATTTTACACATGAAGAAACTGAGGCACAGAGAGGTAGAGTGACTTGCTCAAGGTCACACAGCCAGTACAGGGCAATGCCAGGGTTTCACCTTGTGCTGGAAGCTGTGCTCTTACTCACTGCTCCCCAGCTACTCTGCCAGGCAGCATGCTGGGGCACAGACTACAGGCCCTGCCCTGGCTGGGTGAGGCAGAGAGCCAAAGAAGCTTGGCCAGTACTGTGACGGGGCAGCAGCCAGTTTCTGTGGGAGGGGGTAACCAAGTGAGCTCAGTTCAGAAGGTGGGCAGGGGTTACCCCACGACAAGAGGGGAAAAATGAGATGAACCCAAGAAACCAGGCCCCGGATGCATGGAGGGAGGGCCCCTCCCATGGCTGAGCAGTTGGCGGGGGGTGGGGGGGGGCGATGGTGGAGACAAGTAGATCAGACGTGGACACTTGGAGCGGAGGGCCCTCTGGGATGCCCGGGCAGGTCTGGAATTTGGAGCAAGGTTAGAGTTCCGATGGAAGGAAAGAGAAGCTGGTGAGTGCCAAAGACACAGCCTGCGGGCGTCCCCGTGTGGCAATTCGTATCCCGAACTTTCAGCCCTCATCGAAGTCTAAAGCATTTGGCACCTAAGACAGGGGAGCTCCTTCCGGCTGGCCCGCTGCATGAGATGAGGAACTGACCTTCTGACTTGAGCCGAGGGGGTACGGGGCAGAGTCATGACTGGGGACAAGGCTGTCATATTGTCCTGTCCCACTCTGCCGTAAACCAGCTTCTTCTGAGGTGCTGCGGGACTCAGGCTTTTGTTGAGTCACGGGGACCCTTCAGGAGCACGGCCAGGATTGGCCTTTCTCAGACAGCCAGGCAGACAGGAGCTGGGCGTACGGGACCGATGATGGCTGCCTGGCCCACTGCAGGGCCTGATGGGGTCAGGTCTGAGAGAAGGGCTGCCTAGGACCGGCCAGCAGCTCACCTGGAAGCTGCCCAGTAGGTTCTAGATATTTCATGATTGCAGACTGGAAGGGAAGCAGCACGCCTGCCTGACCAGCCCTCCTTCCCGGAGGAGTCTGCCTCATTGTAAGATATCTCTGGTGTCTGGAACATTCCATAATCTGGTCCCAGTTCCGTTTCTGTTCCAGTTCCAGGTCTGTGAGGCCAAGGCCTCACAGGCAAGTTTGATCGGAGACATCCAGCCTCCAGAACTGGGAGACAATACCTTTGTGTCGTGTGAGCCACCAGTTAGGGTACTTCGTTACGGCAGCCCCAGCAGACTGAGGCAGCCATCTTGCTATGACAGCCAGGTGGTGGGTAGTAAGCATTGAAAGAAATTTTCTGGAAGAAATGTGAAAATGCCTCTCAAATCCATAATATAGTACAACCTAATTCTCTTTCCATATTGCTTTAAAAAGCATCTGAAACCATTCATTGCTTTCGTTAATGAGAGAAATAAGGAATAATCACAGATGTGCAGTATTTTGGGCTGAATCGTGGCCCCTCGAAAACTCATATGTTCAAGTCCTCAGCCTCAGGACCTCAGAATGTGCCTGTATTTGGAGACGGGGTCTTTAAGAGGCGATTAAGGTAAAATGACATCATTGGGGTGGGCTCTAATCCAATCCGACTGGTGTCCTTACAAAAAGAAATGAGGACACAGATACGCACAGAGGGACGACCACGTGAGGACACGGGGAGAAGACGGCCATCTCCAAGCCAAGGAGAGAGGCCTCAGAAGGAGCCGACCGTGCCAACATCTGGATCTCAGAATTTCTGCCTCCAGAACTGGGAGACAATACATTTCGGTTGTTCGAGTCACGCTGCTTGGGGGACTTTGTTACAGGAGCCCTAGCAAAGTAAGCCAGCCCACAGACCCCATCAGTCACCAAGTCCTATCAGTGCTACTTTGTCAACAGTTCTCAAATCTTTCCACTTGTTCAAATGTTCTTATGGACAAAAGTCCAGACACATAGGAAGAATCCAAAGAAGGGCTGAATGAAGAGGAGGGGCCTTCTGGCAGAGCTCTGTGCTGTGGCAGGTGGTCTGTCTCCTTCCTGGCACAGAGGAGGTGGCCCTGAGGACTGTCGTGACATACAAATGGTTGTGCGGCTTGAGTTGGAGAGGGGAACGGGGGCTCACAGTGACATTATGGGAGTTGGAACAGCTGCCGGGGCCCCTGAAAGTGACCTGTAGGGACAGGCGCTCTGCCCCTCCGGCCTCGGGGTCTTCAACGGGTGGCACAGAGGTGCAACTTGTAGCAGACCTGGATTTAGGCAAAGCTCCCAATCCAGGCAGGTGCTTTAAAAAGCAGTGACAACAGGGAGGTGGCACTCTCGGCAGGACTTAGCAGGATTCAGCACGGAGTACAAGGAGGTATTGATCGCTCTTCATCCACAGACAAGAGAGCACCATTATCTGCCCGGACACTTGAGCTCAGAAATCAGGACAAATCAGGGCCCCGCCTGCAGTGAGATCGCCAGCGCTTGGCCTGCCCCTGCCCTGTCACCCCACTGCCAGACCCTCCCGTCTGACTGGCTCGCAGGCCAGAGTCAGCTTGAGGCACCCACCTGGGTTCCCGGCTCCCGGCAGGGCTCGGCGGAGTTGGCATGCACTCAATCCAAATCGCCCGAGACACTTTGGCTCGGCCTCCGTCCACACTGGCAAAGAAGGCATCTGTGAACAGCGCTGGGGACTGCAGAGCGTCCTTCCCCGGCAGGAGGGGGAGGACGGCATTGGCAGGTTGAACTTGGCCAACTTGTAGGAGAACCTTGAACAAGCCTGATAGTGGCAGGGCTGGCGCCCTGGTGGCGGACCCTCTCCAACCCCGTGACACAGATAATCACTGAACAGACAGGAGTGCAGTGGTCTCTCCTTGAAGGCCGAGCTGTTTGCTCCTTCCAGCCCTAGGACATCCAGCCAGATAGGCCCTTACTGATTTCTGTGCCCCATCCTGTCACTGGGCACATGGGGACACTGACTCTGAGGCTCTGCCAGGAGATGACCTGGCAGAGATACCACAGTGACTGACTGAGTGGCAGGCAAGCCTGGAAGCCGCCAGCCCCAGGCAGAGATGATTGATTGATTGAGTGATTGATTCATTGATTGATTACCTGCTGGATCCAGGAGGGGATCTCGCCAGAACAGGTGGCTCCTGGCTTTTCTCAGAAGGCCCGTCCTCATCCACCACCTCCACCCTTTGGGCAAGAAGAGAAACAGATGTAGCACCTGTCCCCAGGGCCCCGTGGCCTGCTCAGTTGCCTCTGAAGCCCGTGCTTTCTTTCACTGGACTCTATGGCCAGGAGATGGCGCGGGCTGGGGGCTTGTCAACTCTGTTTTGGGATAAGGACGGCATACTGGGTTGAATAGTGTCCTCCCTAAGTCCATGCCTCCCTGGGACGTGTGGATGTGACCTTATTTGGAAACAGGGTCTTTGCAGACGCAGTCAGGGGTAGGTGAGATCGTCGGGCAGGAGAGCGGCCCTAAATCCAAGGGTGCCGTCCTTATGGGATGAGGGAAAGCTGCACGTGGACACACAGAGAAGGCGGCCACACGAACACGGAGGCGGGAGCCACCGTGGCGCATGCGCACGGCGAGGCTCGCCAAGGATGGCAGTGCCGCCGCCAGCCGGAAGAGCCTCTTGGGAGCCATTCTGCCTCACGGCCTCCAGAAGGAACCCACCCTGCTAACACCTTGATCTTGGACTTCCAGCCTCCGGAACTAGGACACGATACATTTACGGTGTTTGTGTCACACGGTTTGTGGTACTTTGTTATGGCAGCCCAAGGAACCTAATACAGCCGCTAACAGCACACTCATCTGTCACTTCCTTCGCGCTGCCATCACCCTCCACTGGCTGCGTTTTAGTCAGTCTTTCTGCTCTTCCAACGCAGCATGCTATCCGCACCTCCGGGCCTTTGCACGGTGGGACCCTCTACCTAGAACACTTGGCATGTCGGCTTCCTCGTTTTTGAGTCTTTAGCTCGTCATGAAGGCCTTTCCTATCTACCTGATGCAACATTCCTAAAATTCAGCTTTCCAGAAGTCTCTTCCTTGTCCTCCCCAAATAGTCTCCTCTCCCAAAAGATGTCCTTTTCACCAAATGGCAACAGCCCTCCCTTGCTCAGCTGGAGTGTCCTGATGTCCTGATCATTCCCTGTTGAATCCTGTTCACCCCTTACGGCCCATCTCCAATGTCATGGTCACTCCTAAGGGCCTGGCCAGGCAGGGGCTCCCAATGACAAGCCTCTGGACCCCAGGCCAGTGCAGCTCCTGCAAGGGCATTGCCCAGCCTGTCCCTGGTAGTGGGGATGGGGGTAAGGGGGCAAGGGAATGACTCGTGTATGCCCCCATAGCTGCTTTTGCTTCAAAACCCCAGAGGCCCTTGGAAATACTACGGCTCCATCTTCGGTCAGGCACCCAGCCCTGTTAGCTACTGGCAAATGGGAGCTTGCAGCCATAAGCTTTGTTCTCTCGGCCAGGCTCCCATCTTCACAGAACTGGCTGCTGGTGCCATATGTGCCACCATGGCCACCCGGGTGCTCACCTGGCCTCCAGACAGAAGCCAGCAGTCCCACACAACTATCCCTGTTCCGGGACAGCTACCCCACCCCATCACATGACCCTTCCCCTAGTACAGCTGACAGGAAAGGCTTCTCCACCGCCAGCGACAGGCTTCTAAGGCTTTCCTTGCTGACACTTACCTCTTCGCAATGAACGGCGCCTGTGTCTCCTGGGCGGGGCAGCTAAAAGGAGGCAGAAGGGTGATGTGTTGTGTAGGATGCATGGATTACACAGGTGGCATCCTGATCACCCCACCGCAGAAGGTCCTGGGTCTCTCTCCCATTCCTAGCACCCTGCCTGCCCTGATGGCAGCAGCCAGACCCCTAGGTTTTCCAGAAAGTGTACTGGAGAATCCCAAAAGGTCCGGCTGGGAGGGCCCACTCACCACACCCTTCACCAGGCACAGGAAGACCAGGGCCCTGAGGGGAACTGTTCCAGCCGGTGGCTGAGCTGTGCCTCCCACCGTGCCACTCACCTGGTGCTCTTCTTGGCTGCTGACAGGACGTAGGAGCGCTCCCGGGGGGCTGTCTTCCTCACCACACTGCTTGCAGCTTCTGACCTGTAGTGGCATAGGGAGGGGACATCTAAAGGGCAGGTACTCGGGATGGCTCGAGACACCCCACTGAAACAAGGGAGCGAACCCCGTTTAGTGCCTGCTCCGAAGACTGTTTGCAGAGAAGTAGAGACCAAGGGAAGGGCGGCCCACGTTTATCGACACAGGATGTTGCCAATCCACGCTGGCTCCTTGAATCCTGACGCCCCAGGAAGGTAGGTGCTAGTCATTCATGATTTACAGATGAGAAAACTGAGGCACGCGGAGCCGTAGGGACTTGCATGAGGTCACACAACCAGCTGGTGGCAGACTGACCAATGGATGCCAGGGGGCCTGGCTCTTCCGCAGCACCTGTCAGGCCCGGGGACTCCTGCCACTGTGCATTCTGCCCTTAGGATTGCCCATCTGTAGGGGGCTTTGCTCCGCTTCCGGAGCCACAGAGGGGCTGGCAGATGTTGGGATTGGGGAAAGACAGGCTGAGCCTGGGTGCATTTATTCCTTTAGGGCCTAGCTGCTGTCCAAGCGCGTGTTTTACTTTGGGGTGGGGGGTATTGGAACCTCTGGAGCCTGGCCCTGTCCCCCAGACCTGCAGACCCAGCCCCGACTCTGCACACACAGCACACACTGGGCGTCCCCTGCGCTGCCTATTTTGGTCCAATTTGCTCGGGATCCTTTTCAACAGACTGACGCGCAGTCCTGAAGCATGTCCCTCCCACCCTCTGTCCACCCACAGATGAGGCTTTCTCCCAACCTCTATACCTAGGTTCTGCCCCGTAGACAGTTCATAAGAGGGTCCCCTGAGCTGCCCGAGCTATGTGGGTGGCTCTGGGTCTCAAGGGATGACAGCTGTTGCTAGCAAGCACTTCTCCAGAGCACAGGTCAGCACTGATGTCCTACATGTTGCAAATTTTATCACCCCACCTGGCAGAACCCCTATTTCACTGGTCTGCGCAGACTTGGTCCCCGGCCCCACCCCAGGGACGCCCGGTGGGCACCGTCACCTTCGTTTCTGTTCATCGGAAGAGAACGGCACGTCCTCCTCTTCTGCAGCCCCTGAGGTTGAGCTTCGCCTGATGTTGTAAGGTGCCCTGAGGGAGGGGGCGATGGAGGGGTTGAGGGTGCTGGCGCTTATGGCTCCTCCGCCCCCTGCCTGCACCCCTGCTCCCTGGGCCTTTGCTCATGGCACTGTTCTTTCTCAAGAGCCGGCCCTCCTTTCTCTCCCTAACTGTCCTTTAAGAGCCAGTTCAAACCCCGCCCCTTCTCCAGAAACATTCCCTAGCCGCTCCGTGTCCCTGGACAATGGTGACAAGAAACAAACAATATAAAGACAGAACCCGCACCTCTAGGCACACAGGAATGGGCTTTCGGTATGGGCCACGAGGGGAACCCCAGAGGAAACCCCAAAGATTGACAACCAAGAAGCAGCTCAGATTTAGGCACAAAACGCCCATAAGTGATGGCTTCCAGAGGCAGCAGCATGCTTAGGATTATCAGGCCCCAGCCCAAAGGGGTGCAGAGGCCTGTCCAGGAAATATAGCCAGCCAGAAGCAGCCGGAGGGTCATGACCCATGACCCTTTCTCAAGACCCACTGGACATCCAACTTTCCGGGGCTTGTCACCAGCTGGTGGCCTCCTGGCCAGAGCATCAAGTGGCTGGGACGTCAGGCCGGCAGGACTAGTACTCCTGGACTGTGGTCCGGGGAAGCGGCCCGCTGCCCTCAGCGGGCCGGTGTTTGGGCTCATTCCTTGGAGGAGGGAACAGAGCTGTGTGTGCGACAGCATACTCACAGCTTCTTGTAATCCTCGGTGGTCATCTTGTAGCCAGAGGAGGAGGGGCGCAGAGGCCCAGCGGGAGCCGCTCTCACCAAACCTGCGGTGCTGGAGAGGCAAGGAGTTTTCATGTGCCCACCCGCAGGCTCCTTCTCGCCTCCAGATTTGCCCGCAGAGCCCAGCAGGCATGTGGTAGGTGGATGAGAGAATGCTGGTGGCCTTTCCTGTCTGCTCTCAGCTCTGCCAGACACCCAGAACATTTGCGGCACCCTGAGCAGGTCAGACTTCCTGCCAAGGGCGGACCCAGCCCCCTTGGCCCTGACTTTCTGCTAGAACTCCGGTTCAGCCTAACACGAAGTTACTCTGACAGTATGCCACCTGAGCCTGCCGGGAAGAAGGCGGCTCAAAGCAGGAGTCCCCAACCTCCAGGTCGCAGATCAGTACTGGTGTGTGGCTTGTTACGAACTGGGCAGCAGGAGGTGAACAACGGGCAAGCGAGGGAAGCTACGTCTGTATTTGCGGCCGCTCTCCAGCGCCAGCATCACCGCCTCAGCTCCGCCTCAGATCATCAGGCATTAGATTCTCATAGGAATGCCAGTCCCTGGTGCCAGAAAGGTCAGGGACCAGTGGCCTAAAGCATACAGCTCACTGCAGTCAATCAGCAAGTCAAAGCTTCCTGAAAGTCAGGACTGGCTCAAGGGCAAGGTCACCGGTAATGGCTCAGAGACCAGAGTGACTGAACCAGGCCACGCATCTACCTGGGGACTCACAGTCCCTGCTGTGCAGCTGCATCCTGCCCCAACCCATTGCCTCTGGTCACCCCTGTGTTGCTCTCCAGGGCTCAACCCTATGCAGAAACAGCTGCCACCCACCTCCCGCTCAGTAATGAGCAGAGTAATCTCTGCCATGAGCCCGGCCCAGGCCCTCACAGCCCCCCACTGGCTGGCCGGCCAGCACCCCGTGGACACACCTTTTCGGAGCTCCGTTGGCATTAGGGAAGTGCTGCTGAGGCGGCGCCGAGCTGTCTATGGGCTTGGTGAACACACCCCTAAAAGAGAGCCCAGAGGAAGCAGCCCAGTGAGCTCCTCGGGAGAAGCCAGGGGGCAGTGTGAGTGGG
>NW_011889410.1:98417-102608 GCF_000151845.1 Pteropus vampyrus
ACTTGGACCCTTCCCTTCCAGCTGCTGCCACTGCCTCTGCCACCACCTGAGAAAGGACCTCAGTTGGTAGTGTACTCATTGCCAACTGCCAGCTGTTTGGAGCAAGGACTGAGCCTGAATTTTTGGGGGCCCTCACCCCCTCGCTTCTCAGGCACAGTTCCTGCAGAGCCTCCCTGGACACGTCCATGCAAAAGTCCTCAAAACAGAGAGGGGACGGGCAGTTCCCCTCGGCCACCTGTCAAAATGTGTCATCCTGAACTTCAGAGACAGTTGGCACAAATGTGTGTGTCTCCCCCGACATGCCTATTACAAGGAGCTCTCAGCAAACAGGGTTACCTACGGAGGGACTCATGTGTGACTCTCAAAGCACCTCAGAGGTGGTCTCCCTCCCCACAGGGGGTTCTCAAGGACATCTTTGATCCCAGTTGACAGGTGGAACCGTGGAGGCCCAGGAGGGGAGGCAGCCAGCCCCAAGGCCACATAGCAAGGCCAGGGAACTGGACCTAGTGACTCTTAAGTTCCCTTTCCCAAGAGGGGGCAGAGTGGAAAAAATATATCCTTCTCGTGGATGTCAAATGACTCACTGCAGACCCCGACGTCCCTTCTCAGCACGGGCTCCCTCCCTGTCCCTTAAGGACTGCAGCGTGGGGCTCCCCACCGGCCACCTGGGTACCACCTCTTACCTGGCCTTCTGGATCTCCCCAGCTGAAGAAAAGGATGTGGCACGACTCCGGCTAGAGGGCAGCTCTCTGGAGAAAGAGGGGTCCCAAAAAGAGCAGCTCCCAGACCCCTGCCATCAGCTACCTCGTGGCCTCCATCCCAGAGGCTGCCTGCTGGGCCCCGAGGCAGCTGAGGGAGGTGCGGTACATGTACCCCAAGAACTTCACCCAGCATTCGCATCTCACCTTCTTCCCTGGCCTGCCTCCATATGTCACAGGAGAATGCACACATGCACACACACCCCGGCGCCCGGGGCTTTCCCACCCCGTGATCTTGGTCGAGTCTTGCCCTTAGGTGCATTGCCTTCCCCTCTGGCCTGTGGCCACGTTGCCTGGCTGAGCTCTGAATGATGGAAGGCCTTCAGCATCTCCAGGTGTGGACGGGACCTGTGGAGCACAACCCCAGCCCTACCCCGTTGCTGGCAGCCCTCCCGACCTGCGGGACTTACAGGGTGTGGCCTTCCGATTCGTCCTGCTTGGTGATCCAGCTCTTGTCTCCCTTCAGAGTGGTTCGCACCTTCATCTGCTTGAGGACATTACTGCGCTCTTCCTCGCCCGCTGGGAGAGGCTTGCCTGGCAGGGGCAAGGCCACACAGCCTCAGGAGGGGAGCCCCATCCCGGGACCCTGGGCTTCCTTTCCAGCCCTCCCAATATGCCACTCTCACTTTGCTGCCCTTGTGGCAGCACTTGTGGCCCTGGCAGGGCCAGCCTGGAAGAAGGCAGCCATATGCTGAACCCAACACTGGGACGAGAGGGAGCCCAGGCGTTACCTTTGCTGCTGCCTCCGAGAGCTGAGATACTCATGGTGTCTGCTCCGCGGGTTCCTTCTCAGTTGAATCAACAGGGCTCCTGGGGCAAAGGCAAGCACATGTCTGTCACTTTATTTATTTATAATGGCTTGCGGGTCACTATGTGATCCCTGGCACAGTAAGACCATCCAGACTGTCCTTCGGGCATTGGGAAGCAAGAGCTCGTAGAGTCCTGGGTGGCAGGTAGGGGCCGGAGAGAGAACACTCACTGGATCGGCCACCGTGAGTGGCACACCCATATATGTGCCCAGGGGAAGACGGTCTCCTGGGGAGCAAGGCGTGGGCTGCCAGGAGCTGTCTGTTCGAGAGATGGCTGATAAGGGCAGACTGCAAGCCCTCCTAGACAGTTCTAATGGCCAGACTACAGGTCCCAGCTAGTGTAGGCGGAGTGGTAGTGAAGGAGCCTTCACAGTGCCACACAGACTAACAGGCTCCTGAGGGCCAGCACTGGCGGACTCAGAAGGAGGGACGGGGGAAAGCAGGGGTGTCGGAGGCTGGGGGACCAGCCACTTTTGGGTTGGACCATCCTCTCTCACTTCTTAGTCGCTGTCTGACAGACCTCGGGCTGGTCAGCTGACCTCACCAGGCTGCCTCAGTGTTCTTATTTATAAAATGGGGGTTAAAAAAAAAAGGTCTACCCTTCAGGATCGCTGTAAGGAAAGAATGCAAAAATGTCTTACAAGTGCCTGGCACCACAAAAATGTCTTACAAGTGCCTGGCACCACCTGCCTGGCACAGCAAAGATCACAGGACGGTTAGACAGGAGCCTGTCCCCACTTGGAGAGGGGACTGTGGGTGGTCCTCAATCAGCACGATCATAGCTTGGGGACGCACAGCCCTGGGAGGTTCAGGGCTTGGCTCCATCTCCAGTGAGGAAAGCCCGGGACCCAGCTGCCAGCTCCTAGTGGTCCTCAGGGACCGGGCAAGGGTGGGCATCTGGTGAAGGCTTGCTGCTGTGTCTGGGAAGTTGGGGACATCCTGTGCTCTGCTTTTTCTTCCTGTCTTCTAGCCCTGCTCTATCTCTTTGCCCACTCTCGGCCCTTCGGCCCAGTGCTGCCCTCCTGTGGCCAGTGAGGGGTGGGCCGCAGTGGTCTCTGTGGCTTCACAGCACCATGAAGCCTGTTCGCCCCAGGAGGGGCTGGGGTGAGGAAGCTGGTTCTAGAGGCTGGGACTGGCCTGGTGCTGCACGGACACGGAAGGCCCGCGTTATGGGTCTAGTCGCAGTCCTGACTTGTCACAGCTGGCCTCTTGGACCTCAAGAGAGGATTTGGAGGCTCAGGTAAGCGGGCATGATGGGAAGCAGGAGCCCTGACTCTGCTAGCATAATCCTGAGGCAGAGCAGCCTTCCCTGTAGGGGCCTGCCACCCTCTGGGCCAGTCCAGGGCCAGACCCGAGCAGCCGGGCCCTGCTGCCAGCTGGCAAGACCTGGACATGTTTCCGTGGAGGTCGGGGCACACTGAAACGGGCAGGGCAGGGGACCAAGAGCAAACCAAATTTGCCACGTCAGCAAGAGCTGGCTTTCCCATAAACTGCACCAAATGAGCAGCCCAGGAGGCCCAAGCTCGCTTTGCGCCAGGAACGGCACCTCATCACCAAGGCGGCCACGTCAGACTTCTACTGAACAGAGCGCATTCCATAGGTGATCCTCACAGGCGTAACTGTCCCATCCCAGCGACTCATGGAGTGGCCCCACTGGGCAGGGCACGCAGATAGAGTCGCTGCCTGAGACCTTGGTCCATTGGTTTCCTGGTGCTGCTGACCGACTGGGAGACCTTGGGCGGGTCCCTCACTTCCTCTTGGCCTCAGCTCAGGAACTGCTAATCCTCGGGTTCCTTCAGGAATTCATCGGTCTCCTCTTGACAAACCTGTTAGCCACGTTGCCTGGAAGTTTCCTGCCTCATCAGAACCAAGTAAGCTACTTCCACACACACGCAGATGGGCCATAGTGAGGGAGGCAGAGCTGGGGTGGCATCTATGCTGTCCCAGGCCCCTTGTTTATGGCTAAGATCCCAGTCAGAAGACTCAGGCAAAGACCAGGGCTGGCGGTTCATCTCAGGAGTCAATTGTCTTTTGTTGATGGGACCATATATTTGAAAGACCCAAAAAGTGGTCTTTCTACAGGACTAAAGAGGAAGGCAGCTCTTTTAAAGTGATGAGTGCCGGCCGGACAGATGGACACGTGAGGTTTGAATCTAGGTTCCAGGTAGAGAGCTGGCTTCTCCCTCCTCTTCATGCCTCCTCCCTCTATCAGCCCCGGTTCAGGCCACGGTCACTTCTGATGTCCTTCCTCGGCCACTTGCTTTTATCCGTACCTCCTTCCAGAAGCACTCATGGCCCCTAATCCCACTTGGCCTCAATTTTCACTCAGCTTCTGTGGGTTCCCCACTGACTAAAACTTGGGACAAACTCCCCAATCCAGTCCCTTAACCCAGCCTTTTTGATCCACCCCCCAGCCCCACCCCCGGTCAATGTCGACACTGCTACAAACAGACCATGTGCCTCGGCATCCCTGGAAAGGTGGCCCTCCAGCTCTCCCTCCTGCCTCCTGTCCTGCCTGCCCTCGCTCCTGGGGGCCTCTTCCCTCCAGCTCTTCCTGCCCTTCCCAGACAAGACCTGCCCCCTCCCCCAACCTCAGCGAAGACAGAATCCAGGGACCACTCACG
>NW_011889410.1:104768-113995 GCF_000151845.1 Pteropus vampyrus
GCGAAGTGGTGCTGAACCACCAAGCCTGTGAACATGCGGTCTAGGGCTCCTCCCGGCAGAACATCCCCAAACTAGAGCATGTGACGCTCCTTGGAACTTGGGCGTCTTGATGCCGGCGGGTGTCCTCAGTCCCCAAACGGCCCACAGGAGCACATTTCTGGTTGGGACAGTCACTCTGACTACCCCAGTTCTACCTTGACAGGGAGAAGTCTGGTTCCTTAAGAACTGCCATATCGCCCTGCTTACGGGCCTGGCCCGAGTCTCCAAAGAAACGGGTGGCTTATCTGCCACTAGACATGGTCAACTCCAAGCAGAACCCTACACTCTAACTACACCAGCCTGTCCCGGTCTCCTCCCTCCAGCAGGTGCCACCTCAGACACCAGGTGGGTGTCCATAGCCATCCCTCCTGGCCCTTCACCCCATCCTTTCTCCTTCTCCCATTATCCTGCAGATGTCTCTTGGGGCAGGCAAGGGGAGACAGGGACAGGCCCTCCCTCATATAGATGGCCCCTGACTGTCAGTGGACACGCTACCGTCGCCCCTTCCTTCCTGCTCCACGGCCTCTCAAGGCTGCCCAGCAACCTTGCAGGGAAACGGCCTCTGGCCCTGACTGGACAGACAGAAGTGAGGAGCCAATGTTGGGGGAGCAAAGAGCCACAGCAAGCCTGGTGTTGTCACTGGAGTCGTGGAGTCGGAGCTTATCCTGCAGCTGATGCCAGCAGATTAGTGGGAGGGCGGGAGAGGGGACAGGGAGGAGTTGCAGACAGTGACGCAAATGCTTCGCTGATGCATGAGGACAGAGAGATGGAGAACGAAGCGGCAGGAGGAGGGGACACTCCGCACCTCACAAGCACATGCTCCGTGTCCTAGATGAGAACAACTTGGAGAAATTTTTCTAGAACAGCCACCCTGCTCGACTCCCCGAGTTGTGCGCACCTCCTTTTCCAAGCAGGCCTCTGTGTCTTTGCCCTCGCACGCACCTCCTTGCCAGATGGCCTTGAACTTCAGCCCAGTAGGCAGCTCCCAGAGGAGCCTTCAAGTCCTACATTCCCCTGGCTCAGGGACACAGCATGGTCCCATTCTTGACCACCCTACACTAAAAATGTCTGCGTCTCCCACTAACCTGGAAGGAAAAGGGGCCTACAGAAGAGGAGGAAGGTGTAGAGGTGCAGAGCCCACCTCGGGCAGAGGCCGCAATAGCCGTGGGCATGGTGTAGGCGTGAAGCGCCATCTGCCTGGCGGCCCTTGCCAGCCCCTGTCTGTCACCCCATCCTGAGGCCCTCACTCTGGTGTAGCTGCAGCCTCCATGCCAGCCCACCCCAGGATTGCAATGTCCTTCCCTGCTTCCCCTGCAGAGCTAGGAAGAGCTGGTTTCTTCCAGACAATGGGATGCACACTGAGTAGCGGGCAAGGCAGCCGGGCCTGTCAACACAGGCAGCCCGGCCCACCCCGGCACCCAGGCCCCCCGGCCTGGGATCTCTGTGGCAAGGGCTTGTGTCAAAGGAAACAGTAGGCTGAGCGACTGCCCTTCTCCCAACCTGGGTGGCAAGGGAATGGGGGTTGCTGGATGCCATGCGGGGACCTCCTAGCTAAACTGGGAGGGAAGAGGAACAAAACGCCTTGAGCCTGGCCTTCCAGGAGCATGGAACATTACTGCACACGTGGGAGCCACAGCCAGAGGGCACGGGTGTTGGGGCTTGTCTGAATGTGTGTGTGCTAGGCGCTGGCCATCGTGAGCGAGCCCGAGTGCGTGCGCCCTGAGCAGAAGAGTAAGGGTTAGGGCTTCGCCAGAGGTGAGCTGTGACGGTCTGTTCCCAGGGAGCTGGGAGGAAGCCGAGCTGCGTTTCCCCACATGTACCCATCTTCTGAGGGGCCCCACCCCTGACCGGAAGTGATCGCACATAGTTCTGGTCTCTTAGAACCAAAACCCACTGCTCGGCCCTGGGTGGACCTCTTAGGCATGCGTGAGAAGTTGGCATGAGGAAGCAGCAGGACGGGGAAATTATACGGCCCAGAGCACAGCCCATGCAGCCAAGCCCAGTGACCAAATACGGATGTGGCAAGTGACATCTGGATGAAGTCATCAAGGCCTTGGGCTACCCAGTGCAGGGGGCCATTCCTGGGCCAACCTCAGGCCACGTTTTAGTGAAGCTCTGTCTTCGAGCACTTTCCTGGGGCTCTGGGGCAGGGAGCTCTCACAGAGGCAGAGCCCCAAAATATGGCCTCCCACATCACTTCAGCAGACACATAAATGCTCCCATGCAGGTGATGAGGGGAGAGGTAACGTGATGAAAAGTCTCATGTCTCAGCAACTTCTTCCTAAGATGGGCGCGCCCAGCCAGTTCTGATCCTTCCGCTGGGCGCTGCTAGGGTGGCCTGACAGGAAGCAGACTCTTTTTTGCCCACGGAGCCTTGGCACCACACAATTGGATGAAGGTGTCCATGACGAATTCATGAAAAAACGAAGCCTGCAAGGAGACTCCAGCTTTTACACCTGTCCTCTCTGGTTCTCTTATGACAGCGTGAGTTGGTCTCTACAACCCTAAGGCTCCAGGCTGTCCGAGCTCCCCTCCCAAGCTGTGTCCCTGCTCACCTGTGTGACAGCCCAGCTTGCTGGGAGACCTGCCTTGGGATGGGGGATTCTGGGCGTGGGGGAGGCACTTGCTCATCTGCACTGTAAATGCACCCTTTGGACAAAGAGCCTCCAGTGGCCCCGGCATCAGGGAAAAGACTCCAAGGAAAGTTCTTGTGCCTTAGAGCCGCCTTCCAGAATAGATATCCAGGTCCCCTTTCGGTGTGTTTTAAGCAAATGCCTTTGACCTTCAAGGTTAGAGTCCTCTCTCGTGTGTAAGTGCTGGCGAGAGGCTCCTCTCAAGCTCTTTCAGGGTAATAAACTATCCAGGATCCAGGTGGTCCGTGTCACTAAGGGAAGGGCGACAGTGAGTTAGTCAAAGCCCACCTGCTGGGGAGGCCTGTGTGACACCAGGTGTCTTCTTCCAGACCGTCCTTCCTTAGAGAGCGTCCCTCTGGGAGCCCCTGAGCCTGAAGGGGAGGGGAGTAACAGATGCTAAGAAGGCCTCAGAAACAAGCCAGCTGGACCCGTGTACCGTCACTGCACAGGAGGGGCACACCTGCCATCGGAGACATGGAAGACTTGGTCAAGACCTCAAAGCCATACATCCGTACCGTCCCTTCCAACTCAAGTGCAAAAGAAAGCACGCTAACAAGGAGTCCAAGTCCTGCTTCTGTCAGGACAATGCCACTCGCCCTCTGGCTGAAGACAAAGCCCTTTTCTCAAAGCCTGCTCTGACCCCTGCATCTGGACAAGGGGAGAAGACGTGGGCTCCAGTGCAGCCTTTCTTGTCGTCACCAGGGGCACAGGATGCCATGCGGTGCCATCTTCAGAGCCTCCCTCCCTGTCCTGTCTTCCCTCTGAAGCATCCTCTGCAGGTCAAAGGCCCAGCTTCGCAGGGAGAGCCCAGGTTGTGGGCCAGGCTCCCCAAGAAGGATGAGTCGGCATGCATATCATAGGCCAGGCTGAGAAAGGCTTAAACGCAAAGATAAATGGCGCCAAGGCCCCAAGCACGACATGGCATGGAGTGTGAGGGGACTGGGGACGCTAGAAGTCAGGGTGCGCGACCTCCACCCCCCCGCTCAGGTGCCTTTTTCCAGTCCTTTCTCAAGGCACACACTTGGCAGGCTGATTAAGTTTGGACCCAGACAGACCTACGCCAGCACGCAGGCAGCTGACCTGATTCCCCAGGCCAAAAGGACTGGAATGATCAAAAGTCCCATTTTATGAAGCAGCCTCCTGTGGAGCGGGCGCTGCCGCCGCCGCCGCTGATAATGATGATGAAGCTGCTGCTCCAGAGGTTCCTGGGGCACAGAGGGTGTCCGCAGCAGTCTGGGGGAAGAGGCCCTTCAGAGCCTGCCACAGTGACAGCTGAGCAGCTGGATCTCCAAGCCCCGCAACCTGCTGCTGAGCACGCAGCTCCCGGGGGCCCGCGTGAGTGCGTGAGCAGAGCACTTGACGCGCCCCTGACGCTCCAGTCTTGCGGGTCCCGCCTGGAGGCCAACGAACTGGGGCGGCAGGAAGGAGGTGCACCACGTGCAAAAAAGAGCTGGAGACTCGGGTTGCAGAGGGGAAAATGTAATATGGAAAAAAAAATGCATGGGGGGAGTATTTGTAAATGTGCTTTACAGGTAAATGACTTCTGCATGAAAGTTTAGAATTTTACCTCCGCCCCATCCCACTCCCAATACCCCGGGATCTAGACTTCTTGGCGTCAGCACCAGAAGGGCCCTGGGAGGCAGACGTCTGAGGTGGATTGGCGGGCTGAATATAGGCGACTTTTGGGGGTGACTGGGCCATTTTAGAAGTGGCTTGGACTCTTGGCCTTCTGCACAGAGCCCTCTGAGGTGTCTCTGCGGGGGCCTGGGCCTAGAGAGGGCCAACATGCTGGACACAGTGGCGTCCAGAAGCCCTCACCACAAACTCAACCTCTTGCCAGAGCCACCTACATGAGCTAGTCCCACTGTTTCCAGGGCCTCCGCATCCCCCGCTGTACCACGGGAAGGGGCCCACAGGAACCCTGGGATCCCTCCTGAGCGGCCTTGGCTGGCTCTGTCCCCCATCCCCCCACCCAGCTGTCTCTGCGGCCTAGGAACCAAGGTGGTCTCGAGCCCATCCCAGTGGGGCAGAGATGTGACCCGCATGTGCACACAAACGGCAAAGGGGGTTGAAAGGGACTTGGGGGTCATGGAGCCCACCCTCATCGCAACCAACTCCCCTCCTCCAGGAATACCCCTGCCACCCATGCGGCCTTTGACAGAGCAGGCCCAGCGACACGGAAGTGCCCCCACATCTGCCCCTAACATTGGCCAAACCTAATTCCTTTTCATAGTTACAGGTGATCACCCACAATGGCTCCCATCCCAGCTGACCTTGGGCAGGCCTCTTCCTCCTCCTCCCGGCAGCGCTCTCCCCGCCCAGGCCCCTCCCGTCTTACCTCTCTGTCCACCTCAGGCCCAAAGTCCCCTGAGCTTCACCCTGACCTTTTATCACTGTCCCCATTTGGGGATAAGAATGTGAAGACCCAGAGAGGGGAAAGTGCATGCCCAAGGCCACATTTCCATGGATTACACAGGCCTTTGTGGAAAGTAGATGCCAGGCTGGGTGCTGGTCAGACAGACAGACAGCCTACAGCGGCCTTGGGAGGTGCCCTGCCAAGAATGAGTAGGAGCTGGCCTGGCAGAAGTGGGGAGGTAAGTACAGTTTTTGGCTTTGAGATTTTGTTTTTTTGTGTGTTTTCAGTCTAAAGCAGGCACTGCCTGAGGGATACCCGTTCTCGTGGTTGGAATCCTTGTGCCCGCTGTCTCCATAGCAACCCTTGGCCACATCGAGCCCTCTGGGAAACCGACCTAGTCATCAAAAAAGTGGCGTGCTGAGCCGACGGGTGCGGGGACCAGACCGAGGAGGCTGAACCGAGTGCTGAGCTGTGCCCACAGATGGGGCCGAGGCCAAGGACCACCAGTGACAACCAGCAGCAGTCTGGGGACTGCATCCCAGAGCCCAGAGGCCAGGTCTCCTCTCCGACCCCGGATGGGGCCACAGAGCTCCGTAGCCATCTCAGCGGCCCCCGTTCTCTGCTCCCTCTTAAAATGGGAAGTGAGCGCGCTCCACATGGGAAAAGAGTAGACAGTGTCCCTGCCTCCTCACATTACGGTGTGACAATGACGCGCATGGGGCCTCTTGTCCTTTCAGTTCCTGGTCCCTTCTCCGCCCAGACCTGCCCCTCCCGTTTCCTTATCCCCTCCCTTGTCAGTTCTCAGTCTTCCCTGTGCCCCAGTGCCCCAGACGCCTAAGAGATCGGAAAACACTCAGCCAACACACACATGTGTATCTGTGACATACATTCACCTGGCTCCATTCTTAATCCTCAAATGAGTGTTGATCGACTTCCTCTTTGTGCCTCAGTTTCCCTTTAGATAAACGAATTGACACCGGCCCTGTCCACCTCTGGACCCCTCCATGGCCACTCCTCAGTGGAAAGTTACTGTCACACAAGTGCCTCCATGTCTACTTCCCCCTTCTTGAAGAAAACCATCAGGAATGTTAAGAGTGAGAAATCAGATGAGGCTTCGGGGGACTTCTTTGTACCATTCTTACAACTTTCCTGTGAGTTTTAAACTCCTCCGACATAAAGAAAAACAGCGAAAATTCAAAAAGAAAGCGAATCACATTTTAATAGGGATCCAGAAACGACTTAAGAATTAAGTGTTCTGTGGCGAATCATTTCACTGTGAAGAGACATCACGTGCGTCACCGGCACAGATTAGCAGTGATTTTTAAACAACTGTTTTTCCTCACGTGGGGAACCTACACTCCTCCCGACCTCGCCCCAACCTCACGCCTGGCCACTATGTCTCCTGGAAGAGGACACTGTGGAGCTGCCTCGACCGACGTCCCTGACAGAGCCTGTCTCTGTGCCAGGTGCCATCTGCTGGTCACTATGCAGCAGGTGTTCCCGGCTTCAGCATCCCTTCTGCAGAGGTGACAAAACCCAAGCCTCCAGACGTTGTGTGATGTGCTTAGGTTTGCACAACTAGATTGTGGCTGAACTAGGGCTTGAACCCAGCCTGACCTCTCAGCCGCTCTCTTACCCCTGGGCTGTAAAGGTGCCTCCCTGTCGCACCATCCACCTCCCCGCTCCACTTCATGAGTCTCCAGCCAGCTCTCCAACCCTCAGAAGCAATGATATCAACCATTCCCGAGCATCGCTCTCAGGCACACGGGTCCCCCGGGTGCACTGCCCTTGTCCTGGCATCAGCCAGCCCTCTACAGGCACAGCGGGAATGAATGCAGAGGCCCTGCTGGATCCAAACCATAAGGGCCCAGAGGCCCGGGGTGCCACGTGGGCTGCAGCTCTCCTCCTCCCCGGCCATGGTGCTATCGCATGCCATGCAGGCCTGGCAGCGAGGGCAGCCGCAGGGCTCGGCAAGCAGAAAGCAAGCTGGGGTTACATGTGAGCTGGCACGGGCTGTGGCTTGAAGCAAGATCCAAACCAAAGAGATCGGTCACCCGTGGAGGCCGAGTGGGGAAGGGAGGAGGGCTTCCAGCTTCCAGAGTGCACTGAGAAAAATTGGGGACTTTTCTTGGCATGCGACTGAGGACAGTTCGGGGACCGGGTGACAATGCCTAGGGTGGCCAGGTCTTGGGCCCACTGCTGAGGGCTCAGAATCTCTGTCCTGCCAGATCTCAGGAGGCCACGGGGGCACTAGCCAGAGACACAAGGAGTACAGCAGGCTGAGGGTGGCCGAGGCGAAGTGCTGGCTGTCCCTTGGGGTCACTGGCCTCAGGTTGGGGGGGGATCTGCCTGCAATCCTGACTTGATTTGAGGAGGAACTGAAGTGCACCATTTTGATGCAGGTGGCGGCTCCTTACTGAGTGGCCTCTCTCCCCAAGTAGGTTGTCACTCCCCGGGCAGGCCTGCAAACAATTTCTCTCCAGGCCCGCACTGTCTAGCTCTGGGTAGAACATCCAGTGGCTTAGGAAGAACTGGCTTTGGTCTTTCGGGGACAAAGGGAGGCTGGACTCAAGCAGCTCCGAAGGATGTGCAGGCCTTGACCTGGCAGCTGCTGAACTGCTCCTCCTGCGCCCAAGCCCTCTTCCCCTAGGAAGCCTTCCCTGATCCTTGTAGCCAGAGCTGCTCCCTTGCCCCAGGCACCCAACAGCCGCTTGTGCTTTGCCACTCAGAGCCGCAGCACCCAATGTGATCATGGGCCACCTCTGTCGCTGAACAGATCTGGAGCACCTGCTGTGTGCCTAGCCCTGTGCTGGGCGCCTTCCGTTAGCTCTCCGCAGAGGGGCATGGAGGGGGTCAGGCAGGTGATACCTCACCTCAGAAAGAGGTATGACCTGCTCCTTCCCATCTTCGGCTGGCCCAGAGGTGACGAAGCAAACAGCACAAGCACCAAGCTGGTCCCTGGTCTGTGCATCTGTGTCTCGGCCACTTGCTTCTAAGTGGCAAGCAGGGCCTCTGAGCTGCCCCTGGTTTTTCAGTAGAGCCCCTGGGAAGGTAGGACATCGCCCCCCTCAGACACACAAGGCCTTCCTTCACAACTCTATGTGAGCCGGTGAGGAGGGAGCAGGAACCCAGAGCCCCTCCCGAGTGTCCAGGCCTTTCGGCACATAAAACCCTGCTCCCTGTCCCCAGCCAGGTGCCGTGAAACCAAGGCCAGACTGGGTCCGGGTGCCAGAGGCCTCGATCACTGCTGGGTGGGGTGTGAGGGGCTCTCTCTCAGGGTTCACAGACTCTGGTCCTGAGATGCAGCTGCACAGCCTTCCATGACGTCAAGGCTAAGTGCAGATGGCTGAGTGCGGATACAATTCCTACCGCACCTAGGATGTCCCAAAGCCCAGGCACAGCCACCAACAACCTCTTCTGAGCCCCAGCAGCCCCGGTGGCGGTGGCGGGCAGCCCGGCAAGTTACCCCCTTGGACTGACAGAGCCACCCAGGTGCCCCCGGCTGAGAAGGAGCAAAGTGCACAGACGCAGGGAGGAGCTGAGCTTTCCGTGTCTTTCCGAGGCGAGGTATCATCCCTCTGCTCTTCCAGAGGACAGACTCTTGGCTCCCCCTGCCCCCATCAAAACAATCCGGCCACAGAGCCCGCTAGCTGCAGATCCCCTCGATAACAGCCAGCGACACTTGATTCGGCGCCTTCTGTCTGGGCAGCTGCCTTCCCAGTGGCCCTCCAGGAGACCGCCCTGTGCCCAGCGCATGCTCATGGCAAGCGGCCCCCTGAGCCCCCCGATCCGGGTCTTAGTTTTCTCATCTACAAAATGGACACGGGGTGAACGAGCTGATCTGAGATCCCCTGCTTCTTAGGCCTGCAATGAAGTCCGAGAGCACCCTGGCCCCGGGCCACTTACTAACAATCAAAGCCTCTCTGCCAGAAAGAGGACCGATGCACAGAGCCAGCTTTCCCTGCCTGTCTCGGTTAGTCCCCCTTTGCTCACAGTGAAAACCAAAAAGCAAGGTGCACTGCTTCGCAGGCGAAAGCCCGTGAGGGATGCTTGAAGTGGGCGAAGATTCTGGATGGGGAAACTGAGGCGCGGAGTTGTCCCTGTCACCGGGCTGGCGCACGGGCCCGGTGCCCCTTTGCTGCCCCTCTGCGGGGCCGCGCCTATAACGACTCGACAGCCCTACCTGGCACAGGTGCCCG
>NW_011889410.1:114045-116280 GCF_000151845.1 Pteropus vampyrus
GGAAAACACTCAGCCAACACACACATGTGTATCTGTGACATACATTCACCTGGCTCCATTCTTAATCCTCAAATGAGTGTTGATCGACTTCCTCTTTGTGCCTCAGTTTCCCTTTAGATAAACGAATTGACACCGGCCCTGTCCACCTCTGGACCCCTCCATGGCCACTCCTCAGTGGAAAGTTACTGTCACACAAGTGCCTCCATGTCTACTTCCCCCTTCTTGAAGAAAACCACCAGGAATGTTAAGAGTGAGAAATCAGATGAGGCTTCGGGGGACTTCTTTGTACCATTCTTACAACTTTCCTGTGAGTTTTAAACTCCTCCGACATAAAGAAAAACAGCGAAAATTCAAAAAGAAAGCGAATCACATTTTAATAGGGATCCAGAAACGACTTAAGAATTAAGTGTTCTGTGGCGAATCATTTCACTGTGAAGAGACATCACGTGCGTCACCGGCACAGATTAGCAGTGATTTTTAAACAACTGTTTTTCCTCACGTGGGGAACCTACACTCCTCCCGACCTCGCCCCAACCTCACGCCTGGCCACTATGTCTCCTGGAAGAGGACACTGTGGAGCTGCCTCGACCGACGTCCCTGACAGAGCCTGTCTCTGTGCCAGGTGCCATCTGCTGGTCACTATGTAGCAGGTGTTCCCGGCTTCAGCATCCCTTCTGCAGAGGTGACAAAACCCAAGCCTCCAGACGTTGTGTGATGTGCTTAGGTTTGCACAACTAGATTGTGGCTGAACTAGGGCTTGAACCCAGCCTGACCTCTCAGCCGCTCTCTTACCCCTGGGCTGTAAAGGTGCCTCCCTGTCGCACCATTCACCTCCCCGCTCCACTTCATGAGTCTCCAGCCAGCTCCCCAACCCTCAGAAGCAATGATATCAACCATTCCCGAGCATCGCTCTCAGGCACACGGGTCCCCCGGGTGCACTGCCCTTGTCCTGGCATCAGCCAGCCCTCTACAGGCACAGCGGGAATGAATGCAGAGGCCCTGCTGGATCCAAACCATAAGGGCCCAGAGGCCCGGGGTGCCACGTGGGCTGCAGCTCTCCTCCTCCCCGGCCATGGTGCTATCGCATGCCATGCAGGCCTGGCAGCGAGGGCAGCCGCAGGGCTCGGCAAGCAGAAAGCAAGCTGGGGTTACATGTGAGCTGGCACGGGCTGTGGCTTGAAGCAAGATCCAAACCAAAGAGATCGGTCACCCGTGGAGGCCGAGTGGGGAAGGGAGGAGGGCTTCCAGCTTCCAGAGTGCACTGAGAAAAATTGGGGACTTTTCTTGGCATGCGACTGAGGACAGTTCGGGGACCGGGTGACAATGCCTAGGGTGGCCAGGTCTTGGGCCCACTGCTGAGGGCTCAGAATCTCTGTCCTGCCAGATCTCAGGAGGCCACGGGGGCACTAGCCAGAGACACAAGGAGTACAGCAGGCTGAGGGTGGCCGAGGCGAAGTGCTGGCTGTCCCTTGGGGTCACTGGCCTCAGGTTGGGGGGGGATCTGCCTGCAATCCTGACTTGATTTGAGGAGGAACTGAAGTGCACCATTTTGATGCAGGTGGCGGCTCCTTACTGAGTGGCCTCTCTCCCCAAGTAGGTTGTCACTCCCCGGGCAGGCCTGCAAACAATTTCTCTCCAGGCCCGCACTGTCTAGCTCTGGGTAGAACATCCAGTGGCTTAGGAAGAACTGGCTTTGGTCTTTCGGGGACAAAGGGAGGCTGGACTCAAGCAGCTCCGAAGGATGTGCAGGCCTTGACCTGGCAGCTGCTGAACTGCTCCTCCTGCGCCCAAGCCCTCTTCCCCTAGGAAGCCTTCCCTGATCCTTGTAGCCAGAGCTGCTCCCTTGCCCCAGGCACCCAACAGCCGCTTGTGCTTTGCCACTCAGAGCCGCAGCACCCAATGTGATCATGGGCCACCTCTGTCGCTGAACAGATCTGGAGCACCTGCTGTGTGCCTAGCCCTGTGCTGGGCGCCTTCCGTTAGCTCTCCGCAGAGGGGCATGGAGGGGGTCAGGCAGGTGATACCTCACCTCAGAAAGAGGTATGACCTGCTCCTTCCCATCTTCGGCTGGCCCAGAGGTGACGAAGCAAACAGCACAAGCACCAAGCTGGTCCCTGGTCTGTGCATCTGTGTCTCGGCCACTTGCTTCTAAGTGGCAAGCAGGGCCTCTGAGCTGCCCCTGGTTTTTCAGTAGAGCCCCTGGGAAGGTAGGACATCGCCCCCCTCAGACACACA